>NC_079441.1:3279640-3414640 GCF_903798145.1 Danio aesculapii
TCCTCCGGGGGGAGCTGTGTGTTGTGTTAGGGAGATGGGCTGCTGGTTAGCCTCAGTTGTGTTTCTTTGTGGGAGAGGATTAATTCAGCTCTGCAAAGAATCGGTTTAATTTTGTCAATAATATTTGCCATCCATGTTATTTTATGAGATATGTTATAGTTAGGGCATTAACTAATGTTTAGATGTCCTTATTTTGATAGATTGACTTATATTTCTGTTATTTCTGACATTTTAGATGTTTCCATGCGGCAGAGCATATTTTATGTTGTTTTAGGGGTGATAGGGCATTTTATTTGGTTGGTTCTTTATATTCTGAATATATTTAACATTTATAATTGCCCGTTATATGTTGTAGTTTGTCTTTTCAGTGTTTAAATTAGTTTGCGAACAGCTAGCTTACTAGTTATTTAGCTGCAGCCACATTTACATAATTTATATTGGGCAATTTGTTACACATTGTGATCGTTGAAGATATTTTGTGATGTACTGAGTTGTGTTTCTTTGTGGGAAAGATGTTGCAGTGCCATTTCTGCTGTGCGAGTGACAAAATGAAGAGAGGAGTCAACCACGGTCTTGGTGTCCTTCTTATTCATCCTATCACACATACACAATGCAGAGACATTTTGGGGAAGCACACTAATGAAGAGGGTTACACACACACATATATATATATATATATATATATATACATATACATATATATATATATATATATATATATATATATATATATATATATATATATATATATATAATAAATTGCACAAACCCTTTCTTCATTTTTTTTAATGAAAAATGACTGCTGACTCTTCTTTTGAGCCTGTTTTTCTTTTCCTGATCAGTGACATACTGTTTTATGTCACACTCAGTTTCGTTATTCTTGTCTTGAGTAAAATAACTCCAGATTACGCATCTTTTTTGTTCAATCATGATGACCGCAGCCCTATGCTCAAGTTTTAAACCTGTGCTGGGTGTGTGTGTACAGGTATATGTGGTTTACAGGGACACAAATTTGTATAATGACATGGGTATGACTTAGTTGTACTCTATTAAGATGGTTTACAGGGTCACATCTTGTGTCAAACCGCCTAAAAATCACACCTATTGAAATCTTTTTGTAGTCAAATTTTGCCACAGGTTCCAGGTTGGGTTTAGGGGTAATGCCATATCATAAGCGTTTTTTACCGTATAATATACATTAAGCCTATGGAGTTTCCCTCTAAACCAGGACAGGTTTAGTTCCAACTGTAATTAAACACACCTGATCATACTAATTGAGTCCTTCAGGATTGTTTGAAACCTACAGGCAAGTGTGTTGAAGTAGCATTGGAACTAAACTGTGTAGGGCTGCGGCCATTTAGGAACATTGTTTGACACCCCTGTTCTAAACCATGTATACAAGTGTGCTGTAATGTGCTTTGAAAACTGTGAAGTAAATATTTATATACCCTGTGGCACGATCAATATTACTATTATTAAGATATTCTAAAATCCGTGACCACTCATTAAGAAAAAGGATTGATACTTTTGCCAGTATCGAACATATCGATACTTTAGGATCGATCCGGCCACCCCTAACAAGCATATACTCCTCAAATGTTTCATTTTCTGATGTGTTCAGGCAGATATAGGACACATGCACGTATATCCGTGACGGGACCTGGCATTTTTCCCATGCTGTCCCATCTGTGCGTCACAGGGTCATACCTGTGAGCGAGTCTGGCTTCACAGTAGTCCTCCTGACAGTATCCACCCAAAATATACAGCCGCTCCTCTAGAACCGCAGAGGCAGCGCCAACATGAGGGACAGGCAAAGCAGTGAACTCCGTCCAGACGTCATGTACGAGGTCGTATACTTCACAGGATAGCTGATTGGTGTAGAATTTTCGAAGGTTGCACACGCCGCCGGCTACATATATTCGATTCCGCAGGCTCTCCATGCAGTGCTGGGCCCGATCGTGGGTCATATCCGAGAGATATGTGGTTCCTCTTAAAGGATGGTAGACAGACATGGACACCAGGCATTCGTATTTGCAATTAAAACCACCAGAGATGAAGATTTCGCCTCCACAGACGGTGGCAGCATGACCGCTTAAAGCTTGGTCCAGAGGATGAGTGAAGCTGATGAAGAGGATGGAAAAATCTATGCTGATTAGCTTTTATTAACACTTGTGTACTGTTCAAACTGACTACCCTCTGGTTATGTTGGCGGCTGTTTTTGCCCCATTGACTTCCATTATAATTAGGGCTGTGCAGTGAATTGAAACTGTATTGAAATCGCGATTTGAACATGCACGATTTCTAAATGGCCTAACAGCATGATTTTCCCGCAGTATGCTATTTGAACCAATCATAACGCAGCATGCATAAACAGACGACGAGAACAGAAGACTGAGCTTAATGACAAATAGGCTGCATAAACAAGGATGATGAGTTCAGCACAGGAGGACTTGGTGCCTAAAAAAACTCAGCATCTGCGGTGCGGGATTACTTTGGACACAGGAAGGCTGATGTCACATATCGTGCTTAAAAGCGTGTGGGAAGTGTGAGGAGTGTCGCTTCTTTCAGAATTTTAACACCTTACGCTCGTGCTCCTTCAACAGTTTTCTCAGAGGATGACAAACAATGCATTGCTGCAGCTCTGATACAAGTTTTATTCATGGAGAAAAATAAAAGCACTGGGTGTTTGGGTGTTCTGTGTTTGTCTGAGGCAATTAGTCTACTGAAATGTGTATATTCCATGCAAAGTATGAAGCTGATAGTTCACTTCTTGTTACGTGACTCGTTGTGCGCTTGCAGCATTCTTAAAAGTTGACATGTTTTCAACTGGGAGCGCCTGGAATATGCGTGCATGTCACTCCCAATACGGATGCAAGCTGCGCGCCTCCATTGAAAATAACGAACTTGTGTGCGCAAAAGATGCAACATGGCCTGTTTCATGGCAGTTTCACCAAGAGGTCTATGATCTATGCAGCGCAAAAAAAAAAGTCTGTGGACGCATACAAATGTACACACAACTACTTCTGATATATAGTTAAACAGAACATCTGAGCCTTACTTGGGTCTGACAGCACACAGCACACACACGCACACAAGTCTATTTATTTGTCTTGCCATAGGTCTGTTCTAGAGACAACTTGTTACACCTTTACCTCATATCTGTTTTAGAGACATGTTGCGAGTCTTTGATAAAGATCTAATTGCTTTCCTGTGGAGATATGTTTCAGATTCACAATGAAAAATCTCTCTGTGTGTGTCCAAATCATGATCAAAATCAAAATCTTGAGTAAAATTACTCCAGATTACGCATCTTTTTTGTTCAATCATGATGACCGCAGCCCCATGCTCAAGTTTTAAACCTGTGCTGGGTGTGTGTGTATGGGTATATGTGGTTTACAGGGACACAAATTTGTATAATGACATGGGTATGACGTAGTTGTGCTCTTAAGGTGGTGTACAGGGTCACATCTTGTGTCTGTCAGGGTTCTGCCACTCCGGTCTTGTTCATTCTTGTTTTGGTGGCAGAATCCAGACACTAGCTCTGTCTTGTCCTGTCCTGTCCTGTTAGTGCTCGGCTCGAGTTTCCTTGGGTCAAGCACTTGTTTTGTCATTGTCTGGGTGCGCGTCATCAAAGGTGCGCGCGGACCGTGCGCGCTCCCGCTTGACGCGGGCGTGCGGGGTCTGCGCGTCCTTGGGACCTCGCGCGCTCTTGTACTTGTGTTTGTGGTGTTTCGTCAGCATCGCGCTGTTTCATTCTCAGCGTCTCCGTCTAGTTGGTTTCGGTTTTGGTTGGCGCTGAGATGAAACATGCGCGTTGCATTTATGTGAGCGCACGGTAAGGTGTTCACTTATCGTGTGCTCGTGTCTTGCGTCTGTTATCAAAGCACGTGGCTCTGTGTTTACATTGGTCGCATGCTTTTGTTGTGTGTGTGTGTGCTTCAGTGTTGTGTTTAATGAGGTTTAACACGCGATTAATGAGTTCTCTCATTGGCTGCGCGTTCTAGTCTTGTTTTATGTGAGCACCTGGCTTGTGTTGTCTCTTTGTGTCAGGTGCTCTCCCGTCTATTGTCTAGTCCCACCCTCCTTGTTAACCCATTATTAGTTAATTATGTTCATCTGTTGTGTATTAATTTAACCCTGCTTATATTCTCCTCATGTGTGCTGTCCTGGGCCAGTTCGTCATCGTATGTTGTCTCATCGTGGTACCTTGTCGTGTCTGTTCAACTCCTGATCCCTGCCAGCCTGCTCAGTCTAGTTTGGTTTGTTTGTTTATTTGTTTTGTTAATGTTTTCCCCCTCGGGGTAGTTTGTTTTGCCTTTTTATTTTTATTTATTATTAATAAAACCTAATATTTCTGCACTTGAGTCCTCGCTCCCTTTTCCTCGATCCCTTTTCCCCTTTTTACACCGATCGTGACAGTGTCAAACCGCCTTTTTGTATTCAAATTTTGCCACAGGTTCCTCTGTGAGGGTTGGGTTTAGGGGTAAGGCCATATCATAAGTGTTTTTTACCGTATAATATACATTAAGAAATCAAAATCGCAATATTGTTATAGAAAATCATGGTTTCTTTTGCCCAAATCGCACAGCCCTAATCATAATCACATTTTTGGATGGCAAAGCCATGACAGCATATCATCATGCATTCTTGATTTTTGGTGTTTATTATGTTGGGAAGAAATACAATTAGTAGTTTGTACATAATTTGTAGATAACTTTTCAAAAACACTTCAAAACAATGGTCCAGTAGTTAATCTTAGTTCATGTGTTTATTAACATGAACAAACAATTAGTAATACATGTATTACGGTATATATTCATTTTTATTATGTTGTGTGAATGCCCCTGAGGATGAAAAGGGCTAAACATAATTATGGTAACCCAATATCTTATGAATTCCCTGAGATGTTATGAATCGACAGACGACAAATGTGGCAAAAAGTGGTTTGCTTTATTTACAATGATAAAGATAAGAAAGAAAAAATACGAATATTTAATCACCCAAAGTATATTTACAAACGCGTACAATAAATACAAGACACAAATAAGCAAACTGAAACAAACCAGATTGAGGGACGTAAAATTTGCGGTGCCAAATCAAAGAAAATAACATATTAAACACTGGCTAACTAACCGTCCCCACCTCTAAATAACTAAGAGAATGCTAAGTTTATTCACGTCAGTTTATTAGATTAGATTAGATTCAACTTTATTGTCATTACACATGTACAAGTACAAGGCAACGAAATGCAGTTTAGGTCTAACCAGCAGTGCAATAGCAGCAAGTGCAGGATACAGGTATAAGTTATAAAGTGCAGTTATAGAAAAACTATGGTAATATTTACAGATGGATGTACTATCAACATTATATACAGGTTGTATTAGCTATGAACAGATTTACAATAAATGAATATATGTACAGGATACTATTAATAGCAGAAGTGTGCAGATAGATAAACATAATTACAAATGTCCATGTGCAGTGGGTATGTCCAGATCAGATAAATGAATCAGTGCAATGAATATGTGCAAACTTTAAATGTGCAAATGTTAAATAGTGCAGTGATTGTGAGGAGTATAAGTTAGAGGAGTGTGGGGGGTGTATTGGAGGGGCAAAAGAGTCAGTGAGGGGCAGTGTTCAAAGGAAGACAGCTCTGGGGAAAAAGCTGTTCCTCAGTCTGCTGGTTTTTGTCCGGGGGAGCCTGAAGCGCCTGCCGGAAGGCAGGAGAGAAAACAGTCTGTGAGCAGGGTGAGAGGTGTCCTTAAGAATACTGCGTGCTCGGCGCAGACAGTGTTTCTTCTGGATGTCCTCTATGGCTGGCAGTGTAGTCCCTGTGATGCGTTGGGCAGTTTTCACCACCCGCTGCAGTGCCTTACGCTCAGCAACAGAGCAGCTTCCATACCAGACTGTGACGCAGTTGGTCAGGATGCTTTCTATTGTGCATCGGTAGAAGTTCACCAAGACGGCTGATGAAAGCTGGTTCTTCTTAAGTTGCCTCAAGAAGAATAGGCGCTGGTGAGCCTTCTTGACCAGGCTGGAGGTGTTGGTGGTCCAGGAAAGGTCCTTAGAGATGTGGGTACCCAGGAACTTGAAGGATGAGACAGGCTCCACGGCCATCCCGTTAATGTGGATGGGATCATGCGAGCCTGTTCGTCCCTTCCTGAAGTCCACAATGAGCTCCTTGGTCTTGCTGGTGTTAAGGAGCAGATTATTGTCAGTGCACCAAGTGGCCAGATGCTGTATCTCCTCCCTGTAGGCAGTCTCATCATTATTGCTGATTAGACCAATAACTGTGGTGTCATCTGCAAATTTGATGATGGTGTTGGATCTGTTTACAGGCCTACAGTCTATGGTAAAAAGGGAGTAGAGGAAGGGGCTCAGCACGCAGCCCTGGGGTACACCAGTATTGAGTGTGACGGTGGTGGAGCAGATGTGGCCTGATCTAACATTCTGAGGTCTGTTAGTCAGAAAGTCCATAACCCAGTTGCAGAGAGACGCGTTGATATCCAGGTCTCTGAGTTTGATCAGTAACTTAGAGGGTATGACAGTGTTGAATGCTGAGCTGAAGTCAACAAACAGCATTATGTTAACTCATGGTGCATTAACTATTACCCTACTGAAAAAAACAGCTTCAACCAGCCTTGGCTAGTTGGCTGGTTTTAGCTGGTCGACCAGGCTGGTTTTAGAGGAGTTTTGGTCATTTCCAGGCTGGTTTTCAGCCATTTCCAGCCTGGTCTTAGCTGGTCAGGCTGGGAGACGACCAGCTAATACCAGCTTGACCAGCATAGCCAGGCTGGGAGCCCAGCCTAAACCAGCTATGTCCAGCTTAAACCAGGCTGGTCAAGCTGGTTTTAGCTGGATTTAGCTGGCCATTTTCCAGCCTGACCAGCTAAGACCAGGCTGGAATTAGCTGGAAACCAGTCTGGAAACGGCCAAAACCCCTCTAAAACCAGGCTGGTCAACCAGCTAAAACCAGCCAACCAGCCTAGGCTGGTTTAAGCTGGATTTTTCAGCAGGGTAACAAGCACTTTAGAGCATTTTTAGATTTTAATAATAATGCATTAGTTAATCTTGAACTATGATTAATAAATGCTTAATAATATTATTCATACTTACTTAATCATCAGCTAACATTAACTAATGGACCATTATTCAAAAGTGTTACCCATTTAAAATAGCATGATTACGGCAAAATCTCTGACTGCTGATGTGCTTTATTTCTCCAAATAAATCTTGGAAGAAATACATTTTTATCAGACATTTTTTAACAAACAAATTGATTCTCATCATTTAATTTAAAGATATGTTGTTGTAATGTATGTTGTAGGGCCACTAGGGGTCAGTCAGGTCATTGCTTCTGTACTTATAAAGATATGTTGTTGTAATGTATGTTGTAGGGCCACTAGGGGTCAGTCAGTTTATTGTTTCTGTACTTATAAAGATATGTTGTTGTAATGTATGTTGTAGGGCCACTAGGCGTCAGTCAGTTCATTGTTTCTGTACTTATAAAGATATGTTGTTGTAATGTATGTTGTAGGGCCACTAGGGGTCATTCAGGTCATTGCTTCTGTACTTATAAAGATATGTTGTTGTAATGTATGTTGTAGGGCCACTAGGGGTCAGTCAGTTCAATGCTTCTGTACTTATAAAGATATGTTGTTGTAATGTATGTTGTAGGGCCACTAGGGGTCAGTCAGTTCATTGTTTCTGTACTTATATGGTATTTTCTCAAGAAACAGCCAGAACAAGGTTAATCATTCCTTGGGAATCTTTTAGAAATCATTCATTTGCTCTTTAATGCTATTGATGTTTTTCTCCTACCTCCAGGAATTGGTTTCTGGTGAGTATTTCTCCACGCTGTCCAGGTTCGTGTTGATTTCTTTGTCTCCTCCGACTGCGTACAGGTTTTCTCCATTCACCACCAGTGTAAAGTTACTCCTGAGCTCCAGAAGATCTGCCAGCTTTTCCCACAGCTCTCGCACAGGGTCGTACCTGTTGACATGCCAGTGACATGTAAATTAAAAAAACAAGTGAGAGAAAAGTGGATCAAATACAAACTGAGAGCAGAGAGATTATCATTAACTTGAACTAAACCATTAACAAAAATTGCGCTTGAATCAATTTTAAAAGGGACAGTTCACCCAAAAATTAAAGCTTTATGAGATTCTTTTTTTGTATGTTGACAGCAATTGAAGATATTTTGAAGAATGCTGGGAACTGGTAGCCATTGACCTCCATAGTAGGAAAAAAATACAAAGGAAGTCAATGGCTTCTGGTTTCCAACATCCTTGAAAATAGCTTCATTTGTGTTTAACAGTTGAAACTCAAACAGTTAGAGAAATTAAAACAAGCTCAAAATAAGTAAATAATAATAATAATAATAATAAGTGAGAGAAAATAAAACTGGCACTTGAAATTATATTAAAAGGGACAGTTCACCAAAAAATTACAATTTACTCCTACTCAAATGGTTGTAAAGCTTCATGAGTTTCTCATAATAAGCTGCCGACTGCTGTGCGTGTGTCCACATGTTCGCCCACTGAAGCTAAGCAGGGCTGCAACCGGTCAGTACCTGGATGGGAGCTCACATGGGAAAGCTAGGTTGCTGCCGGAAGTGGGGTTAGTGAGACGAACAGGGGGTGCTCAACCTGCGGTCTGTGTGGGTCCTAACACCCCAGTATATTGATGGGGACTCTATACTGCTCAGTGAGCACCGTCGGATTTGGATGAGATGTTAAATCGAGCTCCTGAGTCTCTGGTCATTAAAAATCCCAGGATGTCCTTTGAAAAAGAGTAGGGGTTTAATCCTGGCATCCTCGCCAAATTTTCCCACTGGCCTCAGTTCATCATGGCCTCCTAACCATCCCCATTTCATAATTGGCTTCATCACTCTGTCTCCTCTCCACCAAACAGCTGGTGTGTGGTGTGCGGCTATGGCTGCCGTCATGTCATGCACACTGGTGGTGGATGAGGAGATCCCCCCAAAAAATATGTAAAGTGAGTGTCCAGAAAAGGGCTATATAAATGTAAGGAATTAATAATTATTATTCCTCTTTCAAAATGTGTGTGTGTGCACTTGGATGGGTTAAAAGCAGAGAACCGATTTCGAGTATAATTCAAGAGTTCACACTTGGATATTGTTTGACAACTGTCAGCAGGTTTGGCATGCTGTCCCAGGAGAGAACCCTGAGCTTGGAGATAGTTGAGCCCAGGGCTCCCGCCTGGTCAATAGAGCATGTAAGGGGAGTACAAGATCAGGTGGTTCTCGAGAGCTTCCCGTGGTAAAGGAAGAAAGGAGGAGAAGGGGTGGATGGGGGGCTTCTTCGGAAAACGAAGGTAAGGGAGTAGTTCTAGCGAGGCTACTTATAGTGAGTTTGGATGAATCTGATTGGCTAATTAATGATTGTAGATGGGTGACCAGCTGCAGTCAATCATATCACGTGCTCCTCTCGAAATTAGTTTGTGAAACTTCACTTAAAACTATACTTGACAAAGGCTCACTTCACTATAATGAGCCAAAGAGCTCAGATAACATCTAAATGATCTCAATATGTGTTCTAAAGATGAACAGAGTGGAACATGAGGGTGAGTATTTAATATCTGCATTATTGTTTTATGTGAACTGTAAGTTGGTGTAGTTGGTTACCTGTACACAGACTTCATGATGTCAGCCTTTGAGTAGAAGTAGCATCCTCCTGCGACATATAGTTGTCCATTCAGGACCCCAACGCCGTGTCTGAATCTGGCCTGATCTGGCATTTCTCCCAGCAGTCTCCACTCCATCTGCTTCACAAGCCCAGTCCCGCTTCGCAGAGAGTTCACAAACCAGAGCTGCTTACTGGGCCGCCGTCGCCCGTTATCAGCATCCAGTTCATCACCGCCAACCAAAACCAGAGCGTCTTTTGGGTAACGAACACGCTGCTGTGCTACATGATCAGAAACGCCAAACCCAAACTCCTTCAGCGCTGATTTATAGAGTTCAACGTCGTATTCCCCGCTACACTCCATGGTCAGGTTTACAGCGCGCACTTCCCGAAATTCCCTGAAGGTCATGAATGGGAAACGCACTGCTTTCATGAGCTGCTCAGCCTGTGGAAGACGCTCAGCGGGATCAGTCTCAACCCAAGACACAACCGCTCGAAAAACAGCCAGTTCTGATGGAACAGACAAAGCGTCACACCGAAGGAACTGCAGGAGCTTATCTGCTGGGAGGTCCTGGAACTTTGGGGTGGCTGAAATCTCCTGAAAGTGCCTCAAGACAAAATCATCAGCCATCTCCATTAGATCCACCATTCCGTAGGCTTCAGCGAATGCCGCAACATCAAGGCAGTTGTGTATGTCCATTTCTTGCTGCAGAAACTGAAGGCAGAGCGACACAGCAGGCTGGAACTGGAACTGCAGAGAGGTGCAGGTCAGCTCAAACACACAGCTCCATCTGAGCTCCAGAGCACCGCTGTAACAGCATTTGAGGAGGATCTCCATCTCAGCAGCTCCGGCGCACAGCAGAGACACAGACTCCTCTCGACTCTCCTTCATCCCGCTGGTGAACATCCCTCTGAAGTATTCACTGCTGGCCGACAGGAGCGCCCTATGAGCTTCAGGAGAGCGAAGGATTGAAAGTATTACAAACAGTAGCTATGTTTCCATCTAAAGATGCAAGTTAAATTTATGCACAGCACTAGAACATTGCATAAAAGATTTGCAAATAATGCTGCGTTTCTGTCCATCCAACAAGTCAAAGAGAACAAATCGTCACTCCCTGATAAACTGGCACCAAACATCAGAAAGAAAAACAGAATTCGCTGAGGAAGGAGAAACTGCGTGAGTCTTTCTCTTATATAATCAATTACCTCAAAAGACAAAACACATGGAGCTCGCGGTGGCTTTTGGAGGCGTGAGATGCTCTTTGGGAGCGCAGACAGATGCTTAAGACAGTTCTGGAGGCAATAATAATAATAGCTAGTGTTGGGGAAGGGTGAAAGTAAAGCATTACAATATTGAGTTACTCCTCAATGGGTGTGTGAAGTAGCCGGGCTTCTTCCCTGCGTCTCAGACGACAGCACTGGTTCACACACACACTCAAACGCTCACACACATGCACATACATATGTCTGCTTACCTCTCCTTTTCCTCTCGGTACGCTGCTAGTGACAAAGGGCCCTGTCATCTCGCACACATCCAGTCATTCATTCCATATTTCCATCTTCCCTCAGGTTAAACTTAAGCTTACATTTACACACACCTTTGTGTTCGTGTTTTAGTGTTTGTCTTTCGTCATTTGTCCGGGAAAGTTGGTCTTCAGTGCTGTGCCGGCCAAACCGAGCGAGAGAATGGCGCGGGCTTATGACGTCACGGGCCGCGCCATGGCGGCACCAAGCACTGAAGCACCAACCGTACCAATTGGTTTTTTTGTAGGGTACAGGCAGCGTTGTAGAGGAGTGATTTATGGCATTAAACCTCTTGACTGTTGTTGGACTATTTTATGTTATCCTTGTAAATAAACCATCTTTTTTACACTTCCCGGACAAGGGCATCAATTTTTGAGAACTCCTTTGTTTTTTTTTTTGTTTTGGTGTTGGGCATGCCACACCTGTTAGTGAAGCCATTCTGGGTACACTACACAATTACGCACGGCGGCACTGGAAACATTCTGATATACTACACTCCGTAGTGAGCACTCTCACTGCTCAGAGCTCACAGGGCGCCACAGCAGGTGGCAGTAGTGAGTTTGTGGGTCGCGGGCCGTCGCAGGGTGACACTGTCATGGTTCGGTAAGGGGAAAAAGGGGCGAGGACCCAAGTGCAGGGTAAAGTAGGGTTTATTTATAAAAAAACTAAATAAAAGGCAAAAACAGCAAAACAAACTACCCCGAGGGGGAAAACATAACTATAATGCAAAAAGACAAACAAACTTGGTTGGGCTGGCAAGACAAGGCTAGAGCAGGAACACAGGGGAAGTATAGACGGTCCAGAGGAGAGAAGTTGGGTTCCTGCTAGGGACATATTGGATCACTCTCTTATCGATGATTTCAATCGCCAGGTAAGCTCTTCTGGGAGCACCAGGAGGTGCTCTTAAGTGGAGGAGTACTGTCACGGTTGCAGGTTTGTGCGCTTTATGGAGTATCTGTTTTGTCACGTTGGTTTGTGTTGTTTGGTTGTCCACGTGTTTTTGTTTGGTCACGTGTTATGACGGCACTCAGCTGTTTGATTTGATCACCAGCTGAGGTTCATTATTGTGCCTATATCTGGGCTACGTTTCTATGTTTCCTTGTCAGTTTGTTGTGTTTGCTTATGTGAGTCTGTATGTGTTCAGGACTAAGAGGAGTGACTGCTGGACTTGGTTTCGACTATCTGTTCCTGCCCCAGTGTCCCAGTGTCCTAGCCCTCCATTTGTAGCCCTGTTGGCTTAATTTGACAGTGTCAAATAAACTTTCACTTGCATATTGGATCCTTCTCTGTACCCTTATTTACACGTGACAGACACGGTGGGGTTGTAGGCGGATGAGCGGACTAAAGTGAAGAGCAGGGGGTTGGGATTGTATGTGTCGCGGACGAAAGTGAAGAGTGGGGGGGGTGATGGGGGGGTATAGTTATGGTTATACCCTAATAACATCTCTGCTTGGGCCCATAAAATCATCCAAACACCCCATTCACATGGAGCGTCAGCTTCAACGCTTCCCATTCACTTTGAATGGGTGACGTCAGGCATTGCCGAACTGTGCCTGCAAGTTGGGACTTGCTTAATTTTTCAAGCGCTGATGGAAGCGTCAGCCAATCAGATCACTGTTTGCAAATACACCAGCTCAGACAGTGGCCTATTGCTGACTAATTTCATTGGCTGACGCTGCTATGACGATCGCATCAGCCCCAACTTCAGACACACCCTCTGTCAAGCGTTGACGCTGAAGCCCCATCTGTGGGGCGTAACTTTCCCCGTGTTCTTCCCGTGTTGGTGTGGGTTTCCTCCGGGTGCTTCGGTTTCCCCCTCAGTCCAAACACATGCGCTGTAGGGGAATTGAATTAGCTAAGTTGGCTGTAGTGTATGTGTGTGAATGCAATAGTTTATGGGTGTTTCCCAGTGCTGCGTAAAACATATGCTGGATAAGTTGGTGGTTCATTCCCCTGTGGCGACCCCTGATTAATAAAGAGACTAAGCAAAAAGAAAATGAATGAATGAATGAGTCAGTCCTCAAAAAAGTAACTAGTTGCATTACTTAGTTAATTTCTATGCGTTACGTTACTTTTGCGGTACATTTTACTTGGCTGAGGCTTGATCTCATTCAGAACTAGCTGTGGGGGTATTTCTTTTTCTTTTTTTAAATAGAGGAGCTCTGCATTTACAATGCACTGTATAACATACACCTTTATTTTCCTTTAAAAAAACACATTAAAATAAACTAAAATAATCTCATCTGCTTCTCCTGGTCAAACGGAATATTTTAAAGCACACCAACCTCATTTCTCAAAGTAGGACATATTCCTGGATTAACATCTATGTTGATCCTGGAACAACATTTCAATCGGCCAATCAGAATTAAGGGATATGTTTACCATTTATGTTAAGTTTAGGCTTTTGCACTTCTACATGACTGTTATCCAACTAATATTCCCCTCTGATTTTGGGAATAATTTACAGTTCTAGTTGGGTTTAGGGGTAGGGAATAGGTATGGATTACGTTTTCAAACAAAAATGATGGTCGAGGATCAACACAGATGTTAATCCAGGATCACATCGTACTTGGCAAAATCATGACGTGCTTTCAAAGCATTCAAATCTGAAAAATGCATTGTTAAAATTGAATTAAAATGGGTCATCATGACTATTTTTGTTTATCTTAAAGCTCAATAAATAAAAGACAAGCCAGTCACACTTTATTTTGATGGCCGTTTGTTGAATTTAAGGTACATTGCACCTACATGCCAACTAATTCTCATTAGATTATAAGTAGACTGTTAGGTTGGGGTTAGCCTTAGTTGACATGTACTTCTTATAGTCAGTTAAATGTCTGTTGAAGGAGCAGTATCAACAGATATTAAGCAGACAGTCTACTAATACTCAAATGGACCATCAAAATAAAGTGGTACCGTCTAGCCCAGCAACTGACATATTTGTTTTTCCTGTTTACATATTTGAAATGATGAATGAAATTAAAATAATTCTCATAATGTCTTACCGTGGAAAACAGTTCCTTCAGCAATCAGCTCCACATCACACCTCAATCTCTTATCCCAAAAATCCTTCATGCACTGTAGGCCGAGCGTCATCTGCTCCTCAGCTGAGCTCTTTCTCACTTTATCTCCTTTATTCTCTGTTTTGAGCAGCTCCAGGACTCTTGCAGCTCCCAGACTCTCCGCTGCTGTCTGAATCTGCATCATGTTGCCTTTATTCAGATTACTGATGGCTCCAGTGTAGGCGAACTCCACCAGTGCAACCAAACCAGACCTGCACACCTCAGGACTCAACGAGATCTCCTTCACATCTTCATCTTTCTCCTGGATGACAGAGCTCACTGAGGCCAGGACAAGCCAATGAACACGAACGCTCATCCCATCCTCAGTGCTGAGGGTCAGATCTGTGAGAACGTCCGCCATCTTCATCTCCAATAGAGTTTGATGGATCTCACATGCGTAACTCTGCCGGTGATACCTGTGCAGAAAGTTACAGAAGACAATTTCTTCATACTGTTCAAGGTCACAATCAATTAATGCTTTTATTTTAACCCTCATGTTGACTTTCTAACAGCACACCACTTTAACAGCAGAAATAGAACCTAAGAAGAGTGACTTTTTCTAAAATGACTCAAACAATAGAAAAAAATATAATTTTCATGAAGTCTGTACACATTTAGGGTACAAGGGTTGTCCTTCAGGCCAATTTTGACTTGTTAGCTATTAAACCATTTTTACACCACTAAAACTACTGGCACACTCCAACACAGAATCTGCTACTTTCTCTTTTATGAATACTGTCTAAAAACTTTTAACACTTATGCAGGTACTTTTAGTATTAGAAAATATACCCTTTACTTTAGTCAAAAATTAGCGTTGCCCACTGATTAAACACTGCACACAAAACCCTAGTCATTCACAGAGTCTGTGATGAAGATTGCCCTTCATACAAAACCGATTTGAGTATTGAATTGAATTTATGGCCCGTTTCCACTGAGTGGTACGGTACGGTTTGGTTTGGTACGCTTTTATGGTCGTTTCCACTGTCAAAAAGTGTACCGAACCAAACCGTACCGTACCACTTTTTCGGCACCCTTTCGAAAGGGTACCAAAGACGAGAAAGGGTACCAAAAGGCGGAGCCACAAGTGCTGCTGAACGCTATTGGTTTACAGAGATACCTCATTCGCTTACGCGACAAGCCAGAATGAAAACAAAAAACCCGCCATGTTTAAAATATACAGACAGCGAGAGATTATAGCGGAATTACATATACATATAATAAGAGCCATGGTCAATCTGGGCTTAAGCAAACCTTGTCGTCGTCTGGATGAACAGCCACAAAGCCAAGAAGAAGAGCAGATTTACCCTGTGCCGCGTAGTTTTTTATGAGCCAGTCTGAGGCGCGAGCGGTTTCGCTTTCTTGCTAGGGCTCGCGTGCGTCTAACATTATATCTGAAATAACAAACTTCTTGAGCTGATGATAATAACCTGCGCTTGATTATTGACGTGCTTTTGAAACCCGATCCTGTCAGACACTGACAAACGCGAGAGTGAAGCGTGAAGAAACAAAGGAGAAGCTGGAAAAAAAGGAGCACATTATTTCTCAGCAAACATGAACAAAATGCCATGATTAACTAACTTATTATCTTCACCTTTTGAACTAATATGAACGGAAATGAAGGAATTACTCTCTAACAGAGGCTACATGTGCTGCTGAAGATTACAGACACAGATGAGAGGTTTACACTGACTGTAGGCTATATTTTGTATTGTTTTGAACCTAAATACTGACGAAATGTCTGCTGTGTGTAGTTCTTCTGTAGTTGGTAACATATCAGAGACTGTAAGGGGCTGTATGTGTTCATACATGTTCATTTATTAAGTTATTTAATATAATTACAGACGTTACAGTAGGCTGTTTCGCACTATCATTGATCTGCAGTTATAATCAACTCATGTTCATTGAAAAGTTAGTAATAAACATTTCTACACAAGTATTTATGTGTGTAAAGCATCTGTTTCGTGAGAAGTGCTTCTCATATGATATGTAAGTGACCCGTACAGCTTTATTGTAGACATTTCCTCGAGTGAGAATGACGTCGACTGAAACTCTCTGTCATACACCACGCCCACCAAAAGGGTACCCTTGTTAGTGGAAACACAAGCCTGATAAAGGTGACCCGTACCAAACCGAACCGTACTGTACCGTACCAGTCAGTGGAAACGAGCCAATAGTTGAGGTTTAGTGTAGGTGGGACATTTTTGACTCGAAGGGCAAACGGAGTATCCAGAATTATAAATGAACCGGAGGGTTAAGTGCAGTGGCCTTTTTTTACAGCTTGATAAAGTTCAGCCCAACAGTTGATATAAAAAATACGGGAAAAATTGTTGTTATTTTACATTTCAAATGAATAAAACTTTGCAAAAATTAACGTTGCATGGAAAGAAATCATTTTAATCACAACTGTAGCTTTTTAATAATTATTTTTAGGGGGTTTTACCTTTGTTATGATATATATCAGTGGATATTTGAGACAGGAAAGCATTGGGAGCAAAGAGAGGAGAAAAATTGGGATAGGACCTCGAGCCAGGAATCAACTCGCCGTGAGCACATCAGTGCTATACACCTGACAAAAGTCTTGTCATTGACTTGACTTCTAGTTGATCATTTGGAAAAGTGGCTGAAAGTAGATTTTTCCAATGAATCTTCTGTTGAATCATCACAGATACTGCAGAAGACCTTCTGGAATCAGCATGGAGCCAAGCTTCTCACAGTAATCAGTCAAGTTTGGTGAAGGAGAAATCATGGTTTGGGGTTACATTCAGTAGGGGGGGCGTGCGAGAGATCTGCAGAGTGGATGAACAACATCAACAGCCTGAGGTATCAAGACGTTTGTGCTGCCCATTACTTTACAAACCACAGGAGAGGGACAATTCTCCAGCAGGATAGCGCTCCTCGTACTTCAGCCTCCACATCAAAGCTCCTGAAAGCAAAGAAGGTGCTCCAGGATTGGCCAGCCCAGTCACCAGACATAAACGTGATTGAGGATGTCTGGGATAAGATGAAGGAGGAGGCGTTGAAGATGAACACAAAGACTCTTGATGAACTCTGGGAGTCCTGCAAGAATGCTTTCTTCGCCATTCCAGATGACTTTATTAATTAGTGATTTGAGTCATTCAGAGATGTATGGATGCAGTCCTCCAAGCTCATGATGGAGTCAGACACAATAATTATTCTGTTTCCACTGCAGCATGAGCACATATTCTATACTGGACATTATTGAAGGTTCAGTGAGCAGACTTTAGTCTAAGCAGAGTCAGACCTTACTGTCCTAATGAAAGAATTAAAAACAAAGACATGATCATATGTTATTGTGCTCAAATAAGCCTCATCTAGAGGCCTTTGCCTTGATCAACTAGAAGTCAAGTTAGTATTTGTTGTTCCTAAAACTTGGATAGGCGACAAGACTTTTGTCAGGGAGTGTATGTTGGTTCACAGTACCACTAAGCTATTGGTCCAGACAACTGTCAGTTTCTTTACATTGATTTCTTAAAGTATCAGTCATGAGGATATCTATAATCTAGTGTGCTCTAATACAGTGACAAAATTCACATTTTGAAGATATAAACATCCAAAGCTTGCAGTTTGATCGTCAACATCCTCCATCATTATCTACCATAGAGTTTGAAGGATCTCACTTAGATAACTAATATACCTGTGCGCTGGTTCATCTTCCTCCACATTATCGTGTCCATTATCCTTCTCTTTCATTCCCATCCTGCTGTCATTGTAGGACATGATCCACTTTAACCTTCTCTTCTCCTCCTCCTCAAACTCCCCTCCTCCTTCTTCCATCATCCTTCTCCTGCGCTCTTTCTCTCTCCTCCAGCGCTCCTCCCATTCCAGTGGCAGATATTTTCGTGTAAACTCCATCCCTTGAGTGTTTTGGTTTTAGTATTACTGCTTATTGATGTGTTTTCCTCTGGGGTCTATTCTTGTTTTGTTAATAATTCTCCATATTGTGTTTTCCTCAGAGTTTGTTTCTTGCTTTAGTAAGACTTCTTGTGGTGTTTCCCTCTGGATTTAATCTTGTTTCAGTAATACTTCTTGTTGTGGTGTTCTCCTCTCACTCGATTTAGTGTTGTTTTAGTTATACTTCTCCTTATTGTCAATCAGTTTTGTCCATAAACCATAATGTCATGTTTTCCTCTGGGATTTATCCCGGTTTTAATGCTACTCCCCCTTATTGGCGTGTTTTCCTCAGGATTTTATGCTTATTTTAGAGATATTGTTCCTTATCGATGTGTCTTCCTGAGGGATTTGTTCTTGTTTTATTAATAATTTTCCTTATTGTGGTGTTTTCCTCTGGGATTTGTTCTTATTTTAGTAATACTTCTCCATATTGTGTTTTCCTCTGAATTGTTTTCTTGTTTTTGTAATACTTCTTGTTGTTTTCCTCTGGATTTTATTCTTGTTTCAGTAATTTTTCTCCATCTTCTTGTGTTTTCCTCTGTTCTTGTAGTAATATTTCTCCTTTGTTCTTGTGTTAGTAATACTTCTCCTTATTGTCGCTCTCTGTTTTCAGCGCTCACTCTTGTCTGAGATCTTGCATGCTGTATTTCTCTCAAGTCAACAACATGCTAATTATAGTTTCTGGGTCAGTAGATCTCATTTCGGAAGAGTCAGGCTCTGCTGCTTAAAGTTTGTATCAGTACACAATTATTACAAAGGAAGTGTGTGTCTGTCTCTGTGTGTGTGTTGGTCTGTGTGTGTGTGTGTGTGTGTGTGTGTTTAGCTCTTTTAGTTGTGTGATGGTTTAGCTAAAAAGTCCTTACCCTAATAGTGAAATATCAACTGACTAGTCTTCATTATTTGTCAAAGGTAGACCATAGAAAATATGAATAACCTGATCCATGTGTGTATGTGTGTGTAATTTGTTTATTTTTTATTCTCAGCAGACACCTTGATGTCAAAATGACATAAAAAATGTCAAAAACGAAGATAAATGTGATGTCAATTGACTAGCTTGATGCCAAAACTACATCAAATTGACATCTTACATTGGAATAAAAAAAAAAAAACCATCAAAAATCGATTACATAACTGTCCTGTAATAAATATTTGATGTTTGTTTGTTTTATTTTACTCCAATGTTAGTTGCTAATTTGATGTTGTTTTAGCATCAAGCTAATTTACATGCATTGTAGGGATGGAAAAATCCAGGGTAAATTTGTCATTTGTAATTGAAGCTTTTAGATGAACAATAGTTATTATTAAACTATATTATAATAATTTATCGTGTTGTTATTTTGGTGGTCAAAAGGGGCATTTGTGGATTTCAAATAAACATCAAGGTTTTGACATCAAATAGACAAGCATCATTTGACATCATGTTTGAGGTCAGTTTGATATTGTTTTGATTGTGTCTGCTCAATTAGTTTGCGTCTTGTTTTGGTGAAATATTGAATAAGAAAAATGTGCAAAATGTAAAACCTAAATAAGATAAGAAATTACTGTATGTATGTTTTTAAATATCAATAAAAAACATTGTCAGGGTCAGGGGCGTAGCAACCGGGGGGATCCGTCCCCCTAACTGTTAGAGACAGAGCATTTAGAAACAGGTGATTAATAATTAAATGAACGTATGATCTCATACAGCCGTCCCCCCCACTTTTAAAATGTCTACTACGCCATCAGGGCGATAGCTCTGTATATAAAAGAATTTATGGTTTGGTTTGATGGAATGGGGCAGAGAGGAAACTATATCAATAGGGAACTGTCACAACACAGAAAGAAGTGGATGGGTTTGAAATCTGCCATAAACAACAGAAAACATTTCCAAAAGCTCAACTCAATCTGCCTGTCTGGAGTAGATAAAGGAGACATATAGCACATATATTCACAGTCCACATACTGCACTGACAAAAATAATATCTGCAAAACTGTTGCAAACAATTTGTGTGTTAAATTTAAACAAACAAATTAAATTTATTAATGTTTAACTGTTTATATTCAGCCCAAATAAATAGTTTACAACCACGTAACTTAGAAAAAACAATTGTAAATCCAAGGAATCATTTTTGAATCATTTATTTTTTCAGTGTGAACACTTCCAGTTCAATCCCCAAAGAATGATGGCAGATTTGTGCTGATTCCTGACACCACATTAACTATAAAAGTGTATCTTTTATAATAGAGCAGTTCAGTTCTGATATTTAGATCATTGGGCTCAGTGATTGCAGAAAACATTTAGTTTGTCATTTCAGACGTTACAGACAGCACAGAAAGATTATTTCAGAAGCTACAAGTTTAAAGCAGTACAAAAGTTGCTAGTTTACAAATCAAACAACAGGCCTTTTTTAACATTAAGGCCCGTGCACACCGAGATGTTTTTTGCTCGTGTTTTCTGTCAACGTTTAACGCCTCGTGACTACATAAAGGCCAATGTGATCCGGCACACCAACGCGCAACACGGCAGGTGTAAAAGCGTCATTTTTAAAGAAACGCCTCTTTCTCGTTTTTCTTTTTTGACGCGCCACGTCAAAATCTTCTCATCCAATCAGATTGGCACTTTTGTTCACGTGCACGGAGCTGCTGAAGTTACAGTAAACAGCACTTGGAGGCGCTCAAGCGCAAAACTGTCAACGCACATTGAAGAAGATGCCCAGACGCGATATGAACGTGGAGCTGCTTATTGCTTCGGTAAACCATAATCATTTCTTCATCGCTAGAGCTGCAACTTGAACCATCCACAATTTAGTACAATTTGCTCATCCCCCAATGACGGTTGAGTTTAGGGGTGGGGTTAGGTGCCACGCCTCCTTTTTAAAATCGTACAATTTCGTACAACTGAACTCGTGAATTAGTGGCTCTGAATTAGCCACTAAACTGACAAGACGTAAATTACTGACGTTTTCTCGTGAGATCAGGCTGGGAAGTTCACATGCTTGTTGTTAAAGTTACTGGGGACTTGAACAAGCATGTGAACTTTCCAGCCGACTGAACTCGTACGAATTCATACGATTTTAAAAAGGAGGCGTGGCACCTAACCCCACCCCTAAACTCAACCGTCATTGGGGGATGAGCAAATCGTACTAAATTGTGCGAATTAGATCGTACGAATTAGCCACTAAATCAAAAAGTTACGAATTGCCGTGAGATTGTGTTGGAACTTCCTCTCTTCCTCAGAAGCAGAAGGGGTGTCAGAAACTTAAAGTTGTGTAGCGCCATCAAACGTCAAGGAGTGATTTTGCATACTCTTCTGCTTGACGCCAGTAAAAATCGCTTGGGTTTGAATGCGGAAAAATGTCTCGTAAAACGCCGACGATAAAGCATCCCGGTGTGTACGAGCCTTTAGTGTGACAAGGAAGATCTAATCACTGTAGGAGAAGATCCAGTTGCTTTTGAAAAGCCAAAGCAACAGGACAAACATTCTAAGACTAAAACACTATAAATAGACAAAGCAACAGAACTACGACTGCAAAGTAAAACATGGACGCCAAGAAGGACTAACACTAGAGGCTTACGTACACACAAAACTAAACAGGCTAATGTTACACAGCTGAATACAATGACACAACTCAAAGGAGAAACAGAACATGGCATGTGAAGTCCAAAGAGAAACAAACATCTAAGACTCAGCGCCCTCTAATGCATACCAGCCAACACTCTCGTTTTTCCTGGGAGTCTCACACCCATCTCCCGCCACCCTCCCATTTTGTTATTTCTCCTGGGAAACTCCTGTAATTTGTATGACGCATTCCAGTTGCAAAAACTAACCACTTTTTGTCCATGTTCGTCAAGTCGCTGGATCTTACATCTCACGCAATTGACAAAATATTCACAATCGCAAAGATTTTTTTTCCTTAATCTAGCAACATACGTTACGACCCAGCTGTGTTGTAGATTTCTGTGCAGCTGGTAGATTTTAATTGTTAAATATTTAAAATCTTAATAGTCAATGTAACCCGAGGATGTGACACTGAGAACAGAGGTGCAGATCCACATGCAGGTTTATTAGCGAGGTCAGGCAAGCAGTGGTCAACACAGGGGCAAACAGAGGGGTATACAGGCAGTCCAGAATCGTAGTCAATAGGCAGGCAGATGGTCAAAAGGCAGGCAGCAAACAGGATTTAACAAATAAACAAGGCAAGGATTAAAAAAACACTGTAAAACAAGACAAAGGAAAATGCAGTAGACAAGACTGAGTGTCTCAAAGTGAGCTGTATTTATAGTCCAAGTAATCAGTCCTTGAGCAGCTTCAGCTCTGTGAGTGTGATCAGTCAGCATGTGTGTACGGAGTGCATGTATGAAGTTGTAGTCCAAGAACTGGCGGATTTGTAGTTCGTGTGAGTGTGAATGTTTTGCAGCGACCTCTGGTGGTTAGATCGCTGGTGGTCATGACAGTCAAAGTGGAATTTTCCACAGCCTCTAATAGAGTATACAGAGTTTATAAAAACACATGCATGATTGAATAAGGAAGTTGAAATTATTTAAGTACAGTATTTTTAACTGCATGGTGATATTTAAATATAAATGTACATTTAGAAAACTCACAATGCTCAGAATCTGAGTTTATGCAACATGTTTTCAGCTGGCGTTTGACCTTGTAGAAAGCTGAATGCTGCATAATACCAGAAACTCAACATTCTCCTCTGTTTACACCGAAGTAATTTTCAGAAAGCTGATTCGTCTTTCGCACAGTCACCGTGTTTCCGTTTAGGCTCAAACGCTGTTGAAAAACACAACAAATCAGACAGAAATACACCGCTGAAGTAGTGCCGTGTGTACACTAATACGAGAAATCACTGTCTCTCCTTATGAAGCTCTCATAAAATGAAGAACAATCCTCACGCATCCGCCTGAATAATCACACGGTCAACAATACGCACTCATGTGTGAGCTGCTTATCTCAGATACAAATGACTTTAATCACCAGTATTTTATGCATGTTTTTTTTCTTTCTAGTCAAGTCACTTTTATTTCTATAGCGCTTTTTTACAATGTAGATTCTGTCAACAGAAGAACAAAACTATTAAAGGCCATAACAAGATTTCAGATTAACTGATCTGGCTACTGATATTTATTCTCCATATGTTAATTCTCCATTTATCTTTATATTGATTCTTCATGGGTGGCACGGTGGCTCAGTGGTTAGCACTGTCGCCTCACAGCAAGAAGGTCGCTGGTTCGAGCCCCATTTCTGTGCACCTCAGGGTGCTCCGGTTTCCCCCACAGTCCAAACACATGCACTTTAAGGAATTGATTAACTAAATTGGCCGTAGTGAATGAGTGTGTATGGGTGTTTACCAGTACTGGGTTGCAGCTGGAAGGGCATCTGAAGTGTTAAACATATTCTGGATACGTTGGTGGTTCATTCCACTGAATGAGTGGCGACCCTTGATGAATAAAAGGACTTAACCGAAGGAAAATGAAAGATTTTATTCTCTATATATAGATTCTGCATTTATTTATTCTCAGTTTATTCTCCAATTTATGATCCATATATTATTCCAAGAGTTTTGCTGCTTGTATTTTTCATTTTGACTTATAATAGTAAAAATAACACTATTCTGGAGATTTTTGGGGGAAATGTAAATGTTTTATGATCAATCCACTTAAATGAGTTACGTTAACTTAATAGATTTGTGTTGGGACAACATAAATAGTGTTTTTATACAGTTTATATTGACTCTCAATCTATTCTCCATATATTGATTGTCCATTTAATATCTATACATTAGTAGTCCATTTATTCTCCATATATTATTCACAATAAATTAATTCTCAATTTATTCTCAATATATTATTTCTTGTTTTATTATCTTTACATTGGTGGTCCATATTTTTTTCCTATATTTATTCTCCAATTTTTTCTCCATATATGAATTCTCTATTAACTCTCCATGTATTATCTATACATTGGTGGTCTATTTATTTTCGATTTATTCTCCATATATTCATTCTCAATAAATTAATTATTGATTTATTCTCCATATATCGATTCTCAATTTATTCTTCATATATTATTTCTTCATTTATTCTCCATATATTGATTCAATTTATTCTTCAATTTATTATCTATACCAGGGGTGCTCAACCCTGTTCCTCCCTATAGAGTTCAGCTCCAACCCTGATCAAACACATATGAACCAATTAATGAGGACCTGAACAGCACTTGATAATTACAGGCAGGTGTGTTTGATATGGGTTGCAACTGAAATCTGCAGGACGGAAGACCGGGTTGAGCATCCATAAGCTATACATTGGTGGTCCATTTATTCTCAATTTATTCTCCATATATTAATTCTACAATTATTATCCATTATTTTTTTCTAAATTTAGTCTCCTATTTATTCTCCATTTATTAATTTTCTATATATTAATTCTCCATATATTATCTAGACATTGGTGGTCCATTTATTCTCAATTTATTCTCCATATATTAATTCTCCATTTATTATCTAGACATTGGTGGTCCATTTATTCTCCATATATTAATTCTCCATTTATTATCTAGACATTGGTGGTCCATTTATTCTCCATATATTAATTCTCCATTTATTATCTAGACATTGGTGGTCCATTTATTCTCAATTTATTCTCCATATATTAATTCTCCATTTATTATCTAGACATTGGTGGTCCATTTATTCTCCATATATTAATTCTCCATTTATTATCTAGACATTAGTGGTCCATTTATTCTCCATATATTAATTCTCCATTTATTATCTAGACATTAGTGGTCCATTTATTCTCCATATATTAATTCTCCATTTATTATCTAGACATTGGTGGTCCATTTAGTGTCCATTTATTAATTCTCCATTTATTATCTATACATTAGTGGTCCATTTATTCTCCATATATTAATTCTACATTTATTGTCCTTTTTTTTTCTTCCTATTTATTCTCCAATTTAATTTCTATATATTAATTCTCCGTTTATTATCTAGACATTGGGGGTCCAATTATTCTCAATTTATTCTCCATACATTAATTCTACATTTATCATCCATTATTTTCTAAATTTAGTCTCCTATTTATTCTCCATATATTCATTTTCTATTAATTCTCCAATTTACTCTCCATATATTAATTCTCCATTTATTATCTATACATTAGGGGTCCATTAATTCTCAATTTCTTCTCCATATATTATTTCTACAATTATTATCCATTATTTTTTTCTAAATTTAGTCTCCTATTTATTCTCCATTTATTATCTATACATTGGGGGTCCATTCATTCTCAATTTATTCTCCATATATTATTTCTTATCTTTACATTGGTGGTCCATATTTTTCTACATTTATTCTCCAATTTATTCTCCAATTTAATTTCCATATATTAATTCTCCATTTATTATCTTGGTGGTCCATTTATTTTCAATTTATTCTCCATATAATAATTCTACATTTATTATCCATCATTTTCTAAATTTAGTCTCCTATTTATTCTCCATATATTAATTTTGTTTTAATTCTCCAATTCATTTACTATATATTAATTCTCCATGTATTATCTATACATTGGTTGTCCATTTATTCTCAATTTATTCTCCATATATTGATTCTCCATTTATTATCCATTATTTTTTTTTCTAAATTTAGTCTCCTATTTATTTCCATTTATTAATTTTCTATTTATTCTCCAATTTATTCTCCATATAATAATTCCTCCATGTATTTTCTATACTTTGGTTGTCCATTTATTTTCTATTTATTCTCCATATATTAATTCAACATTTATTATCCATTATTTTCTAAATTTAGTCTCCTATTTATTTTTCATATATTGATTTTCTTTTAATTCTCCAATTCATTTACTATATATTAATTCTCCATGTATTATCTATACATTGGTGGTCCATTTATTCTTAATTTATTCTCCATATATTAATTCTCCATTTATTATCTTGGTGGTCCATTTATTTTCAATTTATTCTCCATATATTAATTCTACATTTATTATCCATTATTTTCTAAATTTAGTCTCCTATTTATTCTCCATATATTAATTTTGTTTTAATTCTCCAATTCATTTACTATATATTAATTCTCCATGTATTATCTATACATTGGTGGTCCATTTATTCTCAGTTTATTCTCCATATATTGACTCTCAATAAATATTCTTTGTACTTGTTCACAGAGATGACACTTTGAGACTTACAAGGTCATTTACACAAGAGTCCCAAATACAAAAAAAAATCCTTTTTTTAAAGAATGTGCCCAATAAATGACAAAAAAAGCCACAGTAACTACTTTTACTGTTCATAAACAAACTTTTTATGAACGTCTTTATGGCGTGCGGTTCCATGAAAGTTGCCTAAACTGTGGGAAAGGTTTATTGTGCTCGTTCTGATTGTTGACTTAAGTGCTCTTTGAAATATAACTTCTAGGAATGGACAAAAGCACTAACAGATTGGCTGATGTCCACTCTATAAATTACATATCCTCTAGCCATCCATATTTTGCCCTCACGAAATGCACGGTAGTTCCAGTAAACACGACCTGCATGCCGACATCTGATTGGTTAGATGGGGGGACGTGGGCGTGTGTTTACCAAATACTGTGGTATTGATAGCTGGAACATTCATGATCAAGCCGGTTCACGCTCCTAAAACCCATGTCAACAAAACATATCCGTGTATCAACTCACAACAAATGATTGGGAACGCTAAACAAAAGTAGCAGATATCAGACGACACACTTATACTGGTGCTGCTGGTTCAAATGATCATCTTTAACACTGTAAAATCCAAGAGTGAAATTTAATTAATTAAAATCAGTTAATTTTAATTAAAATCAGTTAATTATACTCAAATTATGTCAAAAATGAATTATACTTGATAGAGATAAGTAACACTAAGGCCCAATCCCAATTCTATTTTTGTACCCCTACCCCTTCACCCTTGAAACAGAGTGTGGAGGGGAAGGGCTTCAAAATTTACGTCTGAAGCTGCGGTCACACTGGGCTTTTCCTTCCATAGACTTCCATTCATACACACGCGAATGTGTCAGACCAGAAACGCAGGGTCATGCGTCAAATTTCGCAGGTTGCTGCGGTGCAAAGTTGGTGAACTCTGACCTGCGAAATCGCATCGCTTGACTGCGTGAGACCAATCGAGGATCAAAACAGGACCTCTCTGGACAGAAATTTAAAACATGGAGCAAATCGCTCACTTTTTTAAATGTCTAATCATCTTGTTTAATCCCGCCCCTTTTCGCAGCGCCGCACGACAGATTTTCGCACACACAAAGCCCAGTGTGACCACAGCTTAAGAAATGGGACAGCACTACAACACCAGCAGACGTCATCGCGAACTCTTGCTTCATATGAGATCGATGATTGACACTGCTGTAGTGATTCCAGTAGCATTATTTTTCGGATTCACTGAAGACATATATATATGTTATATATGTTATCATGACGATAATGTGGCAATAAGATCATAACTATACTGTGCATCTACACAGTGGCCATATTCATCAACATTAACGTTATAGCAGACACTGTAAAAAGCTCATTCCCAACCACTAGACTTTCTGACAGGGTATTCGAGAGTCATCGAGTGACAGAATGTACAATACAGGAGTTATTATTAGGGATCAGGGGCGCCGCTAGGGGGGGGTTAGGAAGATTCAAAGGGCCCATACATTTAAAGCGGCCCCAGAGATATTATTAAGGGCTTGCGCCAATCTTCACTTTCAGCCGTGATACCAACTACCAACCCTAACACCCTCTCCCCCCCTCGCTCTTCAATATCAGCTTGTCATAAGGCACATGGTGGCCAGCGACGCCCCTGTTAGGGATTATAGTGTTTTTATTTTAGCTTTTTTTTTTAATAGCATGATGGTAAAACACAAACTAATGTATCGAAACATGTGCTTGTTTGTTGTACAAATTCGTAATAATGACAAAAAAATACTAATTTGTGCATGTCCTGACTTCCCTATGCAGGCATGCTACTGTTGTAGATTCGGGGAAATTTTCTTACCCCGTGGTTTCCAGTGGTCCTGAAAAATCTCTGTTTCGATGGTTATCTAGCCCTTTCATTTAGCCCTACACTTTCAAGCTAAAGACAATGGGGACACCGCCTTCACGTGAAGGGGTAGGGGTGTCCTCATTGTCTTTAGCTTGAAAGTGTAGGGCTAAATGAAAGAGCTACCATCGAAACAGAGATTTTTCAGGACTATTTATTTTTCAGGAGAAAGGGCTAAGGGGTAGAATTGCGATTGGGCCTTAGTACAAATTCTCTCTATTAACTTGTTTATTATCTGCCTGATATTAAGATATTGTCTATTTATTAGTGCTTATAAAGCACATATTCTGCATGTTTCCGATTGAGGTACTCACCTGATAACTATTATTATTCAGGCAGAGTTAAAGTTAGGGGTTTATTAATAACAAGACTTGTACCTTAAAATAAAGAGTGACCACATATTTAACGTTATGGTTAAGAGGTAAACACTTTCAGTTTCTCTCAGTGTTTCCTTTATAAAAATGATGGTGTATAAATGGTCAAAAAAGTTGTGTATATCACATTTTACAGCAAAACACGGGACAAAACGGTACAACATTGTCATACACATTCTCCATGATGTTATTCTAAATCTCTAATCCTACTCAATACCTAAACTCAACTACCTTAACTATTAATTGGGAGTTATTATTGAGGCAAAAGTTCTCTCAGTGTTCCCATTATATAGATTATAGAGACCAATGGTTCTTGAAGTCAAACATGTAATAAAGAACTAAGATGTGTATATCACACTGCAAAACAACACACAAAATGGCAACAAATATTGTCAAGAATTCTGCTAATCCTGCCAACACATAATCAATATTAATTAGGAGTTCATAGAGTCAAAAGTATCAGTTAATGGTTTATAATATTAATTATTGTACCTTCAAATAAAGTGTGACCACTTATTAAATGTTATGGTTAAGAGGTAACCACTTTCAGTTTCTCTCAGTGGTTCCTTTATATAAATGATAGAGACCAGTGGATCTTGAGGTCCAATAAAAGTTGTGTATATCACATTTTACAGCAAAACAACAGAAGAAATGGCACTAAATTGTCAAGAATTATCCATGATCTTTTTCTATATCCCTAATCCTACCCAATACCTACACCCAACTACCTTAACTATTAATTAGGAGTTATTATTGAGGCAAAAGTTATAGTTAATGGTTTATTAATATCAAAAAATTTTCCTTAATGTGTGACTACTGTATAGTTAAGAGGTAAGTACTCTCTCTCAATGTTCCCATTATATAGATTAGAGAGACCAATGGTTCTTGAGGTCAAACTTGTAATAAAGAACTAAGATGTGTATATCACACTGCAAAACAACACAAAAATTCTGCTAATCCTACAGTACCAACACATAATCAATATTAATAAGGAGTTCATAGAGTTAAAAGTATCAGTTAATGGTTTATAGTATTAACTATTGTACCTTAAAATAAAGAGTGACCACTTATTAAATGTTATTGTTAAGAGGTAAACACTTTCAGTTTCTATCAGTGTTTCCTTTATATAAATGATAGAGACCAGTGGATCTTGAGGTCCAAAAAAAGTTGTGTATATCACATTTTACAGCAAAACAACAGATGAAATGGCACTAAATTGTCAAGAATTATCCATCGTCTTATTCTATATCACCAATACCTAAACCCAACTACCTTAATATTTATTCATTAGAAGGTAATTAAGGTAAAAATCATCACTAATGGTTTATTAATATCAATTATTGTACCTTAAAATAAAGTGTGACCACTTATTTAACTTAATGATTAAGAGGTAAACACTCTCTGTTTCTCTCAGTGTTCCCTTTCTATAAGTTATAGAAACCAATGGGTCTAACTTAGATGTGCATATTACATTGCAAAACAACACACAATATGGCAACTAATATTGTCAAAAGTTCTGCTAATCCTATCAAGACATAATCAATATTAATTAGGAGTTTATAGAGTCAAAAGTAACAGTTAGTGGTTTAAAATCAAGAACTGTACCTTAAAATAAAGAGTGACCACATATTTAACTGTATGGTTAAGAGGTAAACACTTTCTCTGTTTCTCTCAGTGTTTCCTTTATATAAATGATAGAGACCAGTGGGTCTTGAGGTCAAGCATCTAATAAAGAACTAAGATGTGCATATTACATTGCAAAACAACACACAAAATGGCAACTAATATTGTCAAAAGCTCTGCTAATCCTACCAATACATAATCAATATTGACAATATTAACAGTTAGTGGTTTATTATCAAGAATTGTACCTTATGATAAAGTGTGACCATATATTTAACTGCATGGTTAAGAGGTAAACACTTTCTCCATGATGTTATTCTACATCCCTAATCCTACCCAATACCTAAACCAACTCAACTACAACCTTAATAACTATTAATTAAGGGGTTACTGAGTTAAAAGTCATAGTTATTGGTTTAGAAATATCAACGATTGTACTCTAAAATTCATTGTAAACACTTGTTTAACTCTCCCTGTTAATCTTGAGCAAACACACACACAATAACACTTCATTTCAGTGCTTAGTTTCCTTATACAGTCTGGCACAAAGCACGGTAGGAAGTCGAAGGTGTAAGTTTACCTTCATACACCAAACTTTTGAGTTCATGTCAACTTATTTTGGTCCTAGTTTATTTTAAGGTACAATTCTTGCTTTTAGCAAACCATTAACTAAGACTTTTGCCTCAAACTCCTAATTTGCTGCTTTTTAACAGTTATTAATGTAGTCATCCTAGTAATCCTAGGGTAGGTTTACCACATTTATGTACATGTTCACAGAAAACACAAAATAGTCAACAGTTGAGAAAAGTCGCAACAAAGTCAGACATTTTAAGTCACAATAATACACTGTTTTCCTGGACAAAGGGGACTGGTTGAGTGAACAAAACACAGCCACAAAGTATTTGAGGTAACACTTCAGTTTAGGTCACAATTCATGCGATTTACAGGCTTATTACCTGAAAATTAAGATATTAACTATCATTATTAGTTGTAAAGTATGATCTTATTTTACATCCTCAATCCTACCCAACTAAACTAAACTTAGCACTTATTTTCATGGTTCGTGGCAAACAAAGTAGACACTGCATCCTGTAAGAGCCATTCTGCATATCGGCAAAAGAAAACATTTCTTTCAGATAAGGCCATGGATGGTTTGATGTGCCGACTTCGGCTTCATCACTGGCTGCAGCCATGTCGCTAATTAAACACCTGGTATTAGGCAAGCTGCTATGATTTAGCTCATAAATAGCATACAGTACCTTCAGCACCCTGCAGATGGCGATATCGCCTTGTCCGCCCAACAAATTAGCCATGGTAGATAAAGATGCCGACTTGTCGCGCACAATCACAATGTAATGAGTAACGGTAAGCATCTGTTCTAATGTAGTGGAGTAAAGAGTACATATATTCAGTCAAAAATGTAGTCAAGTAGAGAGTAAAAGTTGCTTATATTTTTAATACTCAGTACAAGTACAAAGTAGCCAAAAAAATACTTAAGTAAAGTAACGAAGTCCATTTACTTAAGTACTTTACACCACTGATGTCATGGTCCTCCGTGTTGTGGGTTGAGCGTTAGGCTAACATCCCACCTCATAAAAAAATTAGATGTTATCAGCAATATGGTGCGGCTAAATATCAACTTCGATATAAACGACCCTAGGAGTACGTTAGTAAGCATATTTTATCAATAAATACAATTTCCAGATTTCCATTGATGTGGTTTGTTAGGATAGGACAACATTTTTCCAGGATACAATTAGAAATTCTGGAATCTGAGGGTTCAAAAGAATACATATACACTGTAAATTAGAGATGCGCGGATCAGCTGAAATGAGACCCGAATCCGCGGCTTCATACTAATCATCCACCCGCCACGGCATATACTTTTAGAGTCGCAACAAAGTCAGACATCTTAGGTCACAATAATACACTGTTTTCCTGGAAAAAAGGGGACTGGTTGAGTGAACAAAACACAGCCACAAAGTATTTTAGGTAACACTTCAGTTTAGGTCACAATTCAGGCGATTTACCGGCTTATTACCTGAAAATTAACATATTAACTATCGTTATTAGTTGTATAGTATGATCTTATTTTACATCCCCAATCCTACCCAACTAAACTAAACTTCTACCTTACTAACTATTAATAAACAGCTAATAAATAGTTTATTAAGCTAGTAGAGTTAGTTAATGGTTTGGTAATACTATGAATTGTGACCTAAAATGTTCCTGTATTTTAGTAAGTACATGCATTTGATTGCTGGTTGATAAGTGGGAAAGGAATAAAATAGCAATGAAAAAAGCCTAATAGGTAAAGCACATGAAACTATATGATGAAAAGGTGTAAAAATACATTTAATTTGAAGCAAAATTTAAAATGACAAACAAATTTCCTGATATTTCATGACTTGGACAAAAATGTCTACATTTCTCTGACTCTCAGTGGAACCCGTTACAAATATTTTGAGCAATATGAACTTATCAGGTTTACAGTGTATGAAAACAAGGCTCTTTGCATGAACTCTGTCTAATAAAAATGAAAACATTATAAAACCGTTCTCTTTACATTTCCACGGCATCCATTATCTCGCTATTACATTTTATGCATTGTCATAATGACCGATTTTTTCATTGATGCCGAGTTTCAGTTCAATGAAATCTTCTTATCAGTTTTTTCCACAATGCAAACAGGTTTACAGAGAGAGATAGTGAGCGGTAAGATCCATGACTCAATCTGTGTCAACATGACTATTGGGAAAAATGTTAAAAGTAATCATTAAATAATCATTTGTAAAGGCAGGAGAGCATGTAAAGCAAGTGGAGTTGTAATTATGATTGGAAAATACCTCTTAATTATACATGTTTTTCTTGGACAGCGGGGAAATTACTGATACACTTTTAAAGTTTCCTGATTTTCAATTGATGTTTCTGACGAGATTTCAGCAATTATGCTCAGAGATACATTTATTCTTCGGCTTAGTCCCTTATTTATCAGGGATCGCCACAGTGGAATGAACCGCCAACTATTCCAGCATATGTTTTACACGGCTGATACCCTTCCAGCCCAATCCAGTACTGGGAAGCTCAGAGATACAACTGTCTGCCAAAAGTAGAGTCTCAACAAATGGCATTCAAAACTAATGTTGTACAGCAGTGTTATACACTCTTTCAGGATGAGAAATATTAACAACGACTGGGTCAGTTCAGGTAGTTCTTGGAGAAATAAGCCTCAATGACTTTTTTCTTGATATATTAAAATACTGCGCAGACATTGAGGTTCAATGCTAAGCTAATCAAGCAATGCAAGGTATTTATATTATATTTATTATAACTTTATTATAAGTTTAATTGCTTTATTTAATTGAGATTTCTACATTATATATATTAGCAATGTTCGGCACGGTGGCGCAATGGGTAGCATTGTCGCCTCACAGCAAGAAGGTCGCTGGTTCAAGTCCCGGCTGGGCCAGTTGGCATTTCTGTGTGGAGTTTGCATGTTCTCTCTGTGTCGGCGTGGGTTTCCCCCACAGTCCAAACACATGCACTGTTAGTGAATTGGGTAAGCTAAATTGTCTGTAGTGTATGTGTGTATGTCATGCAGAGGTGTAAAGAGTACCTGAAAACCATACTTGAGTGAAAGTACAGATGCCTTACTGTAAAAATTACTCCATTACAAGATACAAGTCACCAATTCCAATTAGACTTGAGTAAAAGTATTAAAGTATCCGATTTTAAAAGACTTTAAGTATTTTACTCGTACTGAATGTAGGCTCAAAGAACACCAAGAAAGGTTTTATTTCCTAATATAGAAATTAAATTGAACATTTCAATGCTTCAAAACGGCAAAAAAGGCACAACTAAAAAAAAAAAAAAAAAAAAAAGTAGTAAAACGTAGTAAAAAAAATTCTGAGCTAACTTTCACGTGATTTACCTCTCAGTCTCAGTCGCAATACTTTTATTTTGAATAGTTTTTCAATTGATTAGGATGTTTTCTCTGTATTAAAATTAAACAAAGAGGAGCAGTGTTATTTTTCAACTTAGTAAACTACATATTAAATTCAATGAAAAATACATCACAAACTTGCACCTAAATGCACCTGATGCAAAATGTATAACTTCAGTTGCACAAAAAAAAACCTAAAACATAGTCATGTCATGTCGCACATTTTTGCCATATTAGAAACTGTATTAATAGCACAAAATTAACATTAAATTAGATACATTAAATAGACTTTTACTTTAATGTGTTTTCTCAAATTTGACGATAAATTCTTATAAATTCACTTATTTTCATGGTTCGTGGCAAACAAAGTAGACACTGCATCCTGTAAGAGCCATTCTGCATATCGGCAAATGAAAACATTTCTTTCAGATAAGGCCATGGATGGTTTGATGTGCCGACTTCGGCTTCATCACTGGCTGCAGCCATGTCGCTAATTAAACACCTGGTATTAGGCAAGCTGCTATGATTTAGCTCATAAATAGCATATAGTACCTTCAGCACCCTGCAGATGGCGATATCGCCTTGTCCGCCCAACAAATTAGCCATGGTAGATAAAGATGCCGACTTGTCGAGCACAATCACAATGTAATGAGTAACGGTAAGCATCTGTTCAAATGTAGTGGAGTAAAGAGTACATATATTCAGTCAAAAATGTAGTCAAGTAGAGAGTAAAAGTTGCTTATATTTTTAATACTCAGTACAAGTACAAAGTAGCCAAAAAATACTTAAGTAAAGTAACGAAGTCCATTTACTTAAGTACTTTACACCACTGATGTCATGGTCCTCCGTGTTGTGGGTTGAGCGTTAGGCTAATATCCCACCTCATAAAAAAATTAGATGTTACCACTAATATGGTGCGGCTAAATATCAACTTCGATATAAACGACCCTGGGAGTACGTTAGTAAGCATATTTTATCAATAAATACAATTTCCAGATTTCCATTGATGTGGTTTGTTAGGATAGGACAACATTTTTCCAGGATACAATTAGAAATTCTGGAATCTGAGGGTTCAAAAGAATACAAATACACTGTAAATTAGAGATGCGCGGATCAGCTGAAATGAGACCCGAATCCACGGCTTCAAACTAATCATCCACCCGCCACCGCATATACTTTTATCTGATATATATATCCACACCCAATCGTCACTTTAATAATAAATTTTTTTGTTTTAGGCATGATGATAGGTCTCCGTGGATATTATCAGCAGATTCAGTGAGCTATAATCTTTGATTTGATTATCCACAGCGCATGCGCATATAACCGCCGTTCGCGCATCACTACTGTAAATATATATCAGTAAATTAGCAGTTTCCCATATTTTGTGATTTATGTATTTATGCTTTTATATTTGCTCATTTATTTATGCTTTTGAATTGCATCACGGGATCTTGATCTGTCTTCTAACAACTTTTAACCTTGAAAATTTTGAAAAAGTGACTTTTATGAACGTTTTTATTAGTTTAAAATTATATACTGTCTGGGTTGGTGTTACGTGCTTGTGTTGTTGTGCCCTGTTTGTGTTTTTTTTTTCCAACATAGGCTCATTCTGAAAACGTAGCCCTATATATGTTTCTGTAGACCGCAAAATATGTAGCCAGAGGTACGTATGGCTGCATTTAATTTTTTGAATGAATGCTACGGGGTGGTATGATGCCGTTCCTTTTTGTGCTTACCAGCTGAACGCTTACCTCCGTATGGACGGCTTTCCCGCTGTAACCAGTTTGTCCCTTTAGCTCGCCATGTATGTTGGCGGACTTGAAACGCAGAGGGGAGTTGACCACGACGAAGAGGTTCGAGTCCGGGGAAGAGCGGTTCCAGAAATCAGGTAAGAAAACAAAAACAAAATCCAAAAAATGAAGCGAACAAGTTCGTCACAGGGTGAGAATGTGGTCAAAATCCGAAAACATGGTAAAAATCAGACGAGGGCTTTTCTTTTTCTGGATGGCTTTTGTGAATCGTCGTTGGTTGGGTTTAGGAACGGAGGAGGGTGGGTCAGCCGATTGGCCGGTCGCACAGTCAATCATTCTCTCATCCAGGCAGACAGGCGGAAGGCCGTTCGACAGCGGGTTTACGCGAGAACGGAGCGGGAAATAGCGCGCACAGCGGCCTCCCGCGGATTCGCGAAAACAAAAACTGCAAAAATACGTACCTCCCAGGACGTATTTCGCAGTGTCCAGAAACGTCCACGAGACTACGTTCTCAGAATGAGCCTGGGTTGGCAATAAAAGTTGTCTAAATGGAGTGCTTAGCAATGCACATTACTAAATCAAAGATTAATTTTGCTATATTTACAGTTACATTTATAAAATGTCTTCATTGAACGCGATCTTTGTTTAATTTCAGAAAGATTTTTATATATAAAGTATTATTCGTCAATATTTTTCACTCACATGTTGCCAAAAATATACTTATGCCATGTAAAACTGGTTTTGTGCTCAAGGGTCTCATTTATTTCTGTCAGGACCACTATTATCAAAGTTAAAGTATAATTAGCATACATTAGTTTGGGTTGGGGTGTGATTCTTTTCTGGGGAAACACTCCTTGGCGATGTATTTCTAAAAGTAGAAGTGTATTACGTGAGACTGTGTTACCTGATGTGAGCTTGATTAACGAGACCTGCCAGAACTAATGCTACGCTTCACTTATGATGCTCTCAGTGGGTGTTTTAGTTTTCAGGAACATTCAGAACATCCAAAGCTGTTGCTACACAAACTCTCTATTTGCCAGATTTGAGACTGAGATCTTGAGAAACCTGTTGGTTGATATTTCTGAAGAAGGCTTCAAAGATAGCAAGAGAACACAATACAAAGAACTGCCAGTCAGTGTTTGTGTATATGTCTAATAATGGGTGTGCTGATCACAGGTAGGCTCAATTAAGGTATATAAGAAAACTCATTTCCTGACATCCCAGTCCGATCATCTCGACTCGACTGTGATTTCTATGAATGCGCTGTATGATCTCAGGAAAGATTGAAAAGCTTGACGATGGCCAAATTTATTGAACGCATCAGAAATGTAATCCCGGGACTGCGCCGCAGGGACAGCAATGTCCCTCATCAAGGGGACGTGGCTGTGGATATGGGAGAGGCTGATTTTGGCAAGAAGGAAAACCAAAAGATGTCAATCTACAATCCCCTCGATCCCGTGCCAAAATATGACTTTTACGCCAAAGACACGTGGGCAGGACGTATTAAAAAGAACAGACCTTCATTGGATGTTCTGCGCAACCCAGTAAGTACAATCCCTACACTTTATTTTTGTTACGCAGGCAGCAAACAAGGATCCATGTCTTAGATTAATTGTTCAGAGACAGTAAATAACAGGTATACTATAGATTAGGGCTACACGATGTGTAAAAAATTGACATTGTGATTATTTGTTTACCTTCTGTGTGTGTATTACCATATTGAATAAAATTTCACCATATAAAATGAATAGCAGGCAGCCCGGTGGCTCAGTGGTTACCACTATCGCCTCACAGCAAGAAGATCACTGGTTCGAGTCCCAGCTAGGCCAGTTGGCATTTCTGTGTGGAGTTTGCATGTTCTCCCTGTCTTGATGAGGATTTCCTCCGGGTGTTTCAGTTTCCCCCACATGCACTATAGGTATATTGGATGAACTAAATTGGCTGTAGTGTATGAGTGTGTGTGTGGATGCAAGAGTGTATGGGTGTTTCCAAGTAATGAGTTGTGGCTGGAAGGGCATCAGCTGTGTAAAACATATGCTGGAATAGTTGGCGGTTCTTTCCGCTGTGGTGACCCCTGATAAATAAGGGGCTAAGCCGAAGGAAAATGAATGAATGAATTTCGTATGCCTGAATATTTTAAACTGACTTGATATGCACACCCTCACAGGCTGGAGAAGCACACATGATAAATGTTTGGTAACTTTGTGGTTCAACTTTGCAGTGCCTCCAAAAAAAATCAGGAGTGTTTTCAAATCAACTACAATACCGATTCGACATTGCAGATCCTGCGATGGGATTACTGTGAATGTGCATATTGCGATATTGATGCTGAAGCGATATATTGTGCAGCCCAGGGGCGTAACAGCCATTTTAAAAGTGGGGGGGGGACAGCTGTATGGTCACCCAAAAGTGATTAATGATTTATTAGCAATAAAGTTTATTTAATAATCTTTTAACCAAAATTCTAAAATAATTACAAACTATTAATAATAACAATAAATAAACAGAACCACACAATTTCAAATTAAGCATTACTCTGTGAAAATATTTGTATTTTTATTTTATACACATATACACACACACACACACACACACACACACATACATATATATATATATATATATATATATATATATATATATATATATATATATATATATATATATATATATATATATATATATATATATATATAAAACGTGAGATGGACATCGCCATGTGTACTTGCGGCCGATGCGTCATTCATAAAAGCAGAACACGCAGGATTCAACACGTAAATTCACCAATTACTCCCCAAATACATGCAAGTAAGTGGTTGGTGAACTTAGAGAGGAGTAGATTCAACTTTATAATTACTTTCAGTATGTGTATCTGATATGATTAAAACACATCCGCAAATAATATTTTAATGGATTGTTAGACTTCCTTGTGTGTTTTACTAACGCTAAAGTTCTTGTTTTACTAGTACTTGTGTGTATTTACATGTCTAATTCATAAATTAAGCAATAGGCCGTAAAAAGGCTGCATAATTGTGATAATATAACACGTCTTTCTCAGCAGAGTTAAGTTGGTCTTGTTTTCGAAAAAAAAAAAAAAAAAAAAAGAAGCACTTTTACGACGGTCCCTTACTAAGAGCTTAGCTCAGCGCGAGCTATCTCTGGCTAAACGCATATTGCGACTGCTCGAGCAGTGCTCGTAATATCGAGCGAAAAAAGAAAGACAGCTGTGAAACATAACCTGCTTTGTCTTTTTGTAGGGAATACAGTTTAGATGTTTTTAGGGTGAGAGGTTTTTTAGTTAATGCCGTCTGTCACTGAATGTGTCAGGAATACCAAAAACAAAACCAACTTAACCCCGCTGTCTTTCTCTGGCTCAGCGCCAGACAAGACACCAGCACCAGGGACTTTACGGTTCTCACTTCGAAATGGAACAAAAGTAGGATTCTGTAACGTTAGTGATTTACCGTAATTTACCCAGCTGTAGCTGTTGCTCCCTTCTGCATCATCCCTGTCTTTGACTGCAAAGTGAATGAATGAAGCTCGTGGCAGACACTCAAGAGATTCGCGCTGTGATTAGCTGAGTGATCGTTCACTCAAATCAAGAAACAAATCAGAGAACACTTGCGGCCGCTAGGTCAAATAAAACGTGTGGGCCAGTCGGGGGACAGAATAACCTGTTTCCAAAAAGTGAGGGGGCGTGTCCCCCCTGTCCCCCCCCCGGTTGCTACGCGCCTAGTGCAGCCCTACTGTAGATTGATAACAGCAAAAGGCTGATGCAGGTGAGACAGAGTATTCCTAGGACAAGCATGGTTCACCAACCTCAGACATAATCTAAGAGGGCTAGGCTGGAGAGTAAAACGAGGGAACAGGGTTTAGTTCAAGCAGGTGCTAACAAGTCCAAAAAACGATCCTCGATGTTTCTCAATCCTTTTGTTTTGATCTTCTATTGGTCTTAAGCATTCAGGTGTTGTCAGAGTTCACCAAACCTGAACTTTCGAATGCAGCGACATTCAAAACTTGATGCACTAGCTTTTGTTTATGGTCTGCATGAGTATGAATGCTAATCTATTAAGGGGGATCTTAAGACGAATAGGAACTCCAAAAACATGAGCAAGAATCCAAACACAGGTAATTAGACTAGACTAGACTAAGAGTTTACACAGAGGTCTGGAACTGGCTCCGTAAGCACAGATATTGGCTAAGAAGTAATATGTGCATGCAATAATGTGCATGTAATACTTGGTCTGGAAGGGCTTGAGAGTCACAGTTTTATAGCCTGCTGATTGGATGCAGGTGTGTGCATGAACCTGAAAAAGAGCATGGGAAATATAGTTTGACATGAGCCAGCGTTTCTCAATCCTGGTTCTCGCATCCCAGCATGCTTCACATTTCATGTGTTTCTCTTATCACGTCAGAGGATTGTTCTAATTTAACAACAAGTGTCCTGCAAAGTGGACTCTACAGGATGTTCCGCCAGAATATTAAGTTTATAGGTTTACGCTCATATTGCGTAGGGATGTGTCAGTCATAACACAGTTCAATGTGTGGAGCTCTTCAAATGAGCTAGCTGTCTATATCAGGTGTATTAAAGAAGTATATGGCTACATTTCATCTTCAAAATTAACATTACAGGGTGGTATGACGCTGTTCCTTTTCGCGCTACCAGCGGGTCAGTCTGTGTTTTTAAAAAACACTGTCGGTTTGTGTATAGGGAAAGGGGTGGGCGGGTTAAGCTGTGCTTTTGAAAACACTATCAGTTGTGTATAGGGAAGGGGGTGGGTGGGTCAGTTGATGCTTTTGAAAACACTCGGTTGGGTTTAGAGAAGGGGGTGGGAGGGTCAATGTGTGCTTTTGAAAACACGCGTTTAGAGAAGAGGGTGGGTGGGTCAGTTGATGCTTTTGAAAACACTGTCACTTGGGTTTAGGGAAGAGGGTGGGTGGGTCAGTTGATGCTTTTGAAAACTGTCAGTTGGGTTTAGGGAAGGGGGTGGGTGGGTCAGTTGACGCTTTTGAAAACACTGTCGGTTGGGTTTGGAGAAGGGGGTGGGAGGGTCAATGTGTGCTTTTGAAAACACTGTTGGGTTTAGGGAAGGGGGTGGGCGAGTCAGTCTGTGCTTTCAAAAACACTGTCAGTTGGGTTTAAGGAAGAAGGTAGGTGGGTGGGTAAGTTGATTCTTGTGAAAACACTGTCGGTTGGGTTTTTGGAAGGGGGTGGTGGGTCAGTTGGTGCTTTTGAAAACACTATCGATTGGGTTTAGAGAAGGGGGTGGGAGGGTCAACGTGTGCTTTTGAAAACTGTCGGTTGGGTTTAGGGAAGAGGGTGGGCGGGTCAGTTGGTGCTTTTGAAAACTCGATTGGGTTTAGAGAAGGGGGTGGGAGGGTCAATGTGTGCTTTTGAAAACACTGTTGGGTTTTGGGAAGGGGGTGGGTGAGTCAGTCTGTGCTTTCAAAAACTTTATCAGCTGAGTTTAGGGAAGGGGGTGGGTGGGCCAGCTGATACTTTTGAAAACACAATCGGTTGAGTTTAGGGAAGCGGGTGAGTGGGTCAATCTGTGCTTTTGAAAACACTATTGGTTGAGTTTAGGGAAGAGGGTGGGCGGGTCAGTTGGTGCTTCTGAAAACACTATCGATTGGGTTTAGAGAAGCAGGTAGGCAGGTCAGTTGGTACTTCTGAAAACACTCGATTGGATTTAGGGAAGGGGGAGGGTGGGTCGGTCAGTCAGTCAGTCAGAGGTCTCTCGTGGATTTACATGAGAAGAGCAGACATGAATGAGAAATTTAAGATCTCAAAAAGCGTACACTACGGCATCTGGTGGATTTGCAAAATTAAATCCTAAAAAAAAGTACCTCATGGGACATATTTCACACTCTCTAAAAATGTATACGGGGTACGTATCCATAACGAACCTGGGTTGCATTGTTCATGACAACATCTAGAATTTGCTGTTGATTCACTTACTGTATGTTCCTGTCAACAGCCGGATGATATTACTACAACACCAGATGAAGAAGATGGACGGCCCAAAGTCAAGCTGGTCCGCTTTGGGTGGGTTCTAGGAGTCTGGGTGAGAAAAACATAATCATGAATGTTACATATAATATTCAAGTTATGAATTTTTTACAAACTTTTATGAGTTGCTTACTTCTGTTGTACACAAAGATATTCTGAAGAGCGTTGCAAAAAAAAACAGCCACTGACTTAAATTAGTAGGAGCAAAACATACTATGGAAGTCAATGGCTGTTTTTCTTATTTTTATGTTCAACAGAAGAACTCCAACAGGTTCTAACAAGTGGAGGAGGCGTAAATGATGACAGAATTTTCATTTTTCAATGAAATATTCCTTTAAGTTGAACTGAATCATCAATGAACCAACTTGATGTTACCTGATTTTCGAATAATGCCTGTTTTCTTTGTAAAGCTGCTTTGAAACAATTAGCAATTTGCATAAAGCACTACAGAAATAAGCGACTTGGCTAGTACTGGTAAATAAAATCGCATGGTTTCATAAACTGTATAATGGCATCATAAATATTTTGTACTGTTTTACACGAGCATGCTTAAGATAACACCCCAAAACAAATGCGAATTTACTTGTCAAAATTCACGAAATGGTAAATTAAATGACTGACATGTGTACAGATTCGCTGCATGTTGAACATCTGGGGAGTCATCATGTACCTGCGGCTGCCGTGGGTCACATCTCAAGCTGGACTTGGTGAGTCGATTATAAAAACTCACATTACTTGAATTCAATTAAAGGGTTAGTTCACCCCAAAAAATGGTGAAAAACACAAATTAAGTTATTTTAGATTAAATCGGAGAGCTCTCTCATCCTCCATAAAGAAACCAACAGCATTGGATAACACAGTCCATATAATCTACTATAATAGTGACTATAATCAAGCTCCAAAATCACTTTAGTGCACTTAAAAAAAGAAGTGTAAAAATGATTTTAAACACCTTTGTCTTCTCTTCTGCAAGAAATGGGGCTTCACCTGTACTGTAAAAACCCCCAAAACAAACTTTTTATTGTGCATTTACAACAGACAACATAGCGCTTGTATATAGCTGCTGACTACAGTAAACGTGCACCCTGACCTTGTCGCAGAAGAGACAAAGGAAGCCATTTTTAGTTTTTTTTTTTTGGGGCTTGCAAATGTATTGGGTGTTTCCCAGTACTGGGTTGCAGCTGAAAGGGAATCCACTGCATAAAACATATGCTGGAATTTACATTTACATTTAGCAGACGCTTTTATCCAAAGCGACTTACAAATGAGGACAAGGAAGCAATTTACACAACTATAAGAGCAGCAGTGAACAAGTGCTATAGACAAGTTTCAGGTGTGTAAAGTCTGAGAAGCAAAGCATTAGTAATGTTTTTTTGTTTTTGAGAGAGAGAGTACAGTTGGTATAGCCAGAGAGGCAGTTACAGATTAGGAAGGAAAGTGGAGACTAAACAGTTGAGTTTTTAGTCGTTTCTTGAAGACAGCAAGTGACTCGGCTGTTCTGATGTAGTTAGGGAGTTCATTCCACCAACTGGGCAGATTGAATGTGAGAGTTCGGGAAAGTGATTTCTTCCCTCTTAGGGATGGAACCACGAGGCGACGTTCATTCACAGAACGCAAGTTTCTGGAGGGCACATAAATCTGCAGAAGTGAGAGCAGATACGAAGGAGCAAAGCCAGAGGTCGCTTTGTAAGCAAACATCAGAGCTTTGAATTTGATGCGAGCAGCAACTGGCAGCCAGTGCAAACGGGTGAGTAGCGGAGTGACATGTGCTCTTTTGGGTTCATCAAAGACCACTCGTGCTGCTGCGTTCTGAAGCAGCTGAAGAGGTTTGATAGAGTTAGCTGGAAGCCCGGCTAGTAGAGAGTTGCAATAGTCCAGTTTGTAGAGAACAAGAGCTTGAACAATGAGTTGAGCTGTATGTTCAGATAGGAAGGGTCGGACCTTTCTGATGTTATAGAGTGCGAATCTGCAAGATCGGGCAGTTCTAGAAATGTGGTCAGAGAAGTTCAGTTGGTCATCAATCGTTACTCCAAGGCTTTGTTGGCGGTTCATTCCGCTGGGGTGTTCAAAAAAATGAATGAATGATTACTGTTGAAACACTGAAGTCACATGGACTGTATTGATAATGCTTTTGGCTCCTTTTCTAGACTTTGAACATCTCAAGACCATTGCTGTATATGGATGGCCACAGAACGATTTCAACTAAACCATATTAAATTGTGTTCTGATGTTATAAAATGGACTGTCTTGAGAGTAATTCATAACAGAAGTTACATTTTTTGGTGAATCAACCCTTTCGCTTGTCCCAATTCTTTTTAACTGTTCAATATGTTCTCAAGTAAAAGGAAACTACGGTACGCAATATTTAAAGTCATTTGACAGATTTCACCTTTCTGCTTGTAGTTCTGACATTCGTCATCATCTTCATGTCTGTCACCATCACGACGATCACGGCGACGTCTGTGTCTGCAATCTCCACCAATGGGAAAGTCTACTCCGGTCAGTGGGATCATTTTTTTTTCCTTTTACCATAAGAAAGGTCAGTATGTACCTTAAGTTTCAGCCTCATACAAAAGTCATTTTAAGCACATAGGAAACATATTAAACTAAAATATTTTGTTAAAATAAAAAGTCAAAATATTGGTGGAATAATGTTTTATCACAGTTTGGATCTATATAAATGGGAAAAAATAAGTCAAACACGTCATGTTTTTTTTTCCTGGGAATAATATTTCTAAAGGAGCTGTTGATATTTTGGTAAAAACCCAAACGATACTAACATAAAAATAAAACAAAAAATCTGGAAAATTAGTTGTTTAATAACAATAAAATGACAGGAGGAGAAAGTGCTAAACTACTGAAATGTGTTTAATGTGTTTTTAACGATGGCAGCTTAAAGACGCCTCTCATATGGAGAATGAAGTCACATGGATTGTCCAGGTGTTTTTTTGTATTCTTTTTACAAACTTCAGTGTAAAAATCTGTATGGTTCTGTGGGTCTAGCCAAAAACTGAGCTTTATTCTGTATTTTCTATTGGATTGAAGTCAGGTGATTGGCTGGGCCATTCTACAGCTTGATTTTCTTTCTCTGAAAGTATCTGAGAGTTTCCTCGGCTGTGTTTTGGATCATTGTCTTACTGAAATGTCCCCCATGGTTTCATCTTCATCCTCCTGCTAATGTAGATGTTGGACTGAAGCAGCTGATATTCATTTAGAGTGAGGAAGAGTAGAGGGTTGCTGAAGAGCTACTGAGAGATTTCAACTGCTGTCTGGGCTTTCGCTGTATTTTTACACCTCCCTTTCTTCATGTATTCAATACTTTTTCACTGTGTCGTTTCATTTTATTACACAGCTTAATTTATAAACAAATTAGTTTTGAATTCTTTGCATATATGGATTCCTTAAGTTGATCATTTTAAGTCAACAGCACCTTTAGAAATATGTTTTCTGAGAAAAATGATTATGTGTTCAATATTTATTTTCCCCGATATCTATACATACAAACATAGATATAAACTATGACACAAAATATATATACAGTTATTATGAAAAAGTTGACACCCTAATCCCATTTTTTTTTTTCATATCAGGGGATCAAAATGATCTGACTTAAAAGTTTGAAAATAAAACCTCTGAAAGACAACACTATATTACATTGCCAAAATAAGTCCGGCACTGCTAATTAAATGCTATCTCTGATCCTCAGCAGACTTTTGAGCAGTTTGTTGAGAGCAGGGGTGTCCAAACTCAGTCCTAAAGGGCCGGTGTCCTGCATATTTTAGTTCCAACCCTATCCGAACCAGCTAATCAAGCTCTTTGTAGGCGTACTAGAAACTTTCAGTGAGATGTAGATGATCCCAAGGTTTCCATAATCCTGGACCAGGCCGTATCCTGAGCAGCTGCTGTGGTGGTCATGGAGGAGTGGAGAGCATGAGACTGATTCCTGTGACGCTCCAGGGACAGATAAGTCTTTGCTAAGGTCCAGCTTCTCCAGTGCCTAGAGTGCAGCTCTGCACAAGACATTTGGCCAGAGGAGAAATAGTCGTGCCTAACTGAGCCTGGTTTCTCTTGAGGTTTTTTAATTCCTCACTTTTGCCAGTTGGTGATGTTTTTTCCTCGCTGCTGTTGCCGCTGGCTTGCATGGTTCGGGATCTGTAAAGCTGCATGTCCATGGATTGGTCTTCAGTGTTTGGACTCTCAGTATTGAATATTAAACCACACTGAACTGAGCTCAACTGAACTTAATCTCTGAAAACTGAACTACACTGTTTCAATTCTCTATAATCTTCTATGTGAAGCTACTTTGACACAATCTACATTGTAAAAGCGCTATAGAAATAAAAGTGAATTGAATTGAATGTGGTGAAGCAAGTTGCAGCTAAACTATCCAGGACAGCGGCCCTCCAGGACCTAGTTTGGACACCCCTGGTCTAGAGCTTCAGCGTGTATAAACCCACAGCTAAAGTGAAGCCAATTGGTCAAAACAAGTACAAATATATTAATTCACCTGTAATCTTTCCTCCAGGTGGTACATACTTCATGATCTCTCGGAGTCTGGGTCCGGAGCTTGGAGCGCCCATCGGTTTGCTCTTTGCGTTCGCCTGTTCTATCGCCTGTGCTCTTCACACAGTAGGCTTTTCGGAAACTGTCAGAGATATGCTTAAAGTAAGACACACACACTTCGATTTTTGCCTAACTATCTACTTGTTGAGACGGATGAAGTAAGTCATAACACAACTGCTTTTCCTTTCATCAGGACTTTAAATCTCAGATGGTGGATGATGTGAATGACGTGCGGATCATTGGGGCGATTACTGTCACCATCTGCCTCCTCATCACATTCGCTGGCATGGCATGGGAGGCCAAGGTACAGTCCTGGTGCCGCTCATCATTTTCAAACAGGCTCACTGGAAATACATGATTCAGCCTATATTTTCTTACAGTCATACATTGTACTGCAGTTTCTAGCTAAAATGCAAAATAGGCAGCTAGTACAGTAGTAAGGCAGCTAGTACACTAGTAGGACACAAAAAACGTTTGTTCCTTTTAACACTAATGATATTTACAAGGACGTATTTTTAACAAATAAAGTATTATTTTTCTACGGTTTACATTATGTTTCTTTTTTGTTACGGATCGGTCCATTTTTCGGATCAGCCAAAAAGGGGAGGAGACAAATGTAATTTGCTTTTTATTTATTACAAAAACAGCACTGCAGGATAGTTTTGGTTTTAACAGACAAATCTTAGAACCTGTAGTTTTATTAAAAATAAAATGAAGAAATTACTAAATTATTAAAAATAAATTGGAATCACGCAGTGGTGCAGTAGGTAGAGCTGTCGCCTCACTGCAAGAAGGTCGCTGGTTTGAGCCTCGGCTGGGTCAGTGTGGAGTTTGCATGTTCTCCCTGCATTCGCGTGGGTTTCCTCCGGGTGCTCCGGTTTCCCCCACAGTCCAAACACATGCGGTACAGGTGGCATGGGTAAGCTAAATTGTCTGTAGTGTATTGAGTGTGAATGAGTGTGTATGGATGTTTCCCAGAGATGGGTTGGAAGGGAATCCACTGCGTGAAACATGTGCAGGATAAGTTGGCGGTTCATTCCGCTCTGGTGACCCCAGGGACTAAGCCGAAAAGAAAATGAATGAAAATAAAGTAAAAGTAAAATAAAGTAAAATATTCAGGACTGTGAAAAATTTACTGATATTACTGTTGCTGATAACGCCAAACGTAGAAATCTAACATTATAATTTGCATTGCTAGACGGAGGATTTTTGCAGAATTATTTAGTGGCATATTTTTGATGGCTAGTTGACGCCACCTATTGGTTAAATCAGTGTTTCCCAACCCTGTTCCTGAAGGCACACCAACAGTACACATTTTCAACCTCTCCCTAATTAAACACACCTGAATCAACTTATCATAACATCAGAAGAGACTCCAACACCTGAAGTTAATGGGTCAGAAAAGGGAGACATCCAAAATATGTACTGTTGGTGTGCCTCCAGGATCGGGGTTGGGAAACACTGGGTTAATGTAATTGCTGCCTACAACTTTCATTTTTGAGCATTGTGACGGTGATTTTAATCTTTACCATACACATCAGTAGTTATATCAAAACTATAAACTGTTATCCCAGTATTTCTGTGTTATTCAACGGTTTGTATCTTCATAACTCACTCAAAAGACGGAATCTCTTTCTTGATTTTTGAGTTTATCAAACACAGATTTGAATGCAGCGATTCGAAGGATTAATAAACATATGCAAATCACCATCATTTATAAATTATGATGCGTGGGTGTTGAGATCCCGATCTTTTAATGATTAATTGTGCAGCTTACACTGACTGCATTAATGCAGGCTAAGCAAGTACTGGCAGAAAACACCTTTAATAACCTAAGAAATCCTGAATCACCAACCACGACTTCTTCTGTCATTGTTATATTTTACAGCAAAGCCTAAATGCTTTCATACATGTGATTTGAAATGACACGAGGGGCTATCTCTCTCTGCAATCATTACAGATTTAGGATCAATCTACAAGTAAAAAAAAAAGAATAAATCTGCGGGTCATGTGTTTGGAACCGTGAGTTGTGATCCATATAAATCACGGATCAACCATGATCTGTTGCACCCAAAAAAGCAATGTAAAATCAAGGTAAAACTATGTGGTCAAAGTGCACTTTTCTTGTATGTTTGCTTTTGGTGTTTAGGTTAGTGGTTCATTAGGTGATCTGTACGACAAGCGCTGCCTTCTCATAGATGTGTACAAAGAAGGATGTGTATCTAAAAAGTACAACAATCATACCCTTTGTAACATATCTCACACTCTAGTGGATTTGTCATCTGAAACGTGCACTAAAACGTACATGGAGCAATGTATTTTACACACCGCAAACATGTAGGCTGAGGCACATTTCAAATGAGCCTGGCTCAAAAAAATTACTTGGAAACTATTTTAACTTAGAAATTGCAAGTAAATTTAGACAAGCGATTAACACATTGCATTTAAAGCCATTTTTAAGACTTCTCTCTTTAAAAATGTACACCAGTAATCTTTGTTTTTGCCCCACTACAGGCTCAGATCTTGTTCTTCATCGCCATTATACTCTCATTGCTAAATTATTTTGTGGGCACGGTCATTCCCCCCACCCAAGAGAAGGAGGCAGTGGGATTTTTTGGCTACCACTGTGAGTACACAACATGCTGCCCTAATTCGAGTGCACTTCTGCTATGCTTTTTTTGGTTTCAAACAGAGTTGTATCTTGATACTTGTAATTCTATGGGTGTATTCAGCTGTTCTTGTGTAATCTTATGGTGGCAAAGAGGCTGCGTTTTTTTATTTTTTTTAAGTTCATGCATCCATGACAATGACACCAAAACAATTCATTCTTACATGTATTCACAAAAACTGCTTTCTTACATAAGCCAGGCCAGGAGTAGTACCTGTAGCAATGTCCATGCTGATGTCTATTTAAAAGTTATCATGTGTATTAGGGTTGGGCAATGTTGACCAATTTGGCATCGTACGATGTTAAATGGGAAACATTGCGATGGACGATGGCATATAATAAATAAATTATATGAAGCCTACAATTTCCATTACCTGACCCGCATAGTCTTTGTTTTACCCATAACCAAACCATAAATAAATAAAGATAAGTTACACACAAATTACCACCTGTCAATCACTTTCTCCGCGGGACTGAATAGGCAGAGTGATGTGTCGTTATAATGGCGTCAACAAACTTGGTTGGTAAAAAAGGTGCACATTCACCTATCTGGCAATACTTTGGCTTTAGACTGAATGAACAGCCACGAAACATGTCTGAAGTGGTGTGCAGGATTTGTTTTTTTGAGTTATTTACGCAACAGATGTGCAGACGACAAATTTACACAACCATTTGCGTGTTCACCATCCCACGGAATACAGCTCATTGCCAGTGTCATCACACACAACTGAACCTCGCAGGAACCAACCAGCAGTATCTGAGGTTTTATTACTAAGCGTGAAAGTGAGAGATGGAAGCAGTGTGACACATTACCTGATAGATTCAAAAGACTGAAGAGTTGTTAGAGACAAAATTCATTAAATATCACGTTTAACAATTATAGTGAGATGTGATCCAGCGGTACATCCTTGATAAACAGTCCAACGTGCGCTGCTCTCACCTGGGGTTTTGTGCTCAAAGCACCTGCTGACTGCCTGAAGCTCAGAGGTGCGCAGAGTGCCAGAGAGTGTTTGTGGTCACATGACGTGTATTTTCAGCAGTATAGTGTGGATGGAGAGCTTTTCAGAAATGCTAAGTGAAACGCCAATGTGGACGTGAATCGTTTTCATTCTAAAACACTGTTTTAAAACTAAAACTATTAGTGTAAACGGAGCCTAAGTGTGTTTTTCGCGGTTGCTGCTGAGGCAAATACAGGGCAGAGGATTGCAATGCCGGCTTAGCATCATAATCTCTATCGGTGATGGACGATGGCATTGTCTATCGACTCAACCCTAATGTGTATATGGATGGTTATAGAATTGAAGGTACACTTTGCATCTACAAGATAAACCTTTTATTTTTCTAAAACAAACTTCTTGAATAGTAACACAAACAAACAGCATTTGTTTCAAACAAATTATATCAGGTTGTCTTTAAAAATGATGTTTGTATGTGTATTTAGGGACGTTTTGAAAAAAAAAAACTTCCTGTCAGACCGGTTTGGCGAAGGACCAGCAAAACCTAACCACAGCTTTTCTCTTTCAGCTGATATTTTCGTATCAAATCTGCTGCCTTCCTTCCGAGGTCCAAGTGGAAATTTCTTAGTGGTTTTTGCAATCTTCTTCCCTGCTTGCACAGGAATTCTCTCTGGTGTGAACATCTGTGGAGACCTCAAGGTAAGCTTACTGTTTTACAGGAAGACCTTCTCATGAAGTAAAGATAGCAATGAGTGTTGTCATGTTATTCCAGGATCCAACAGGTGGGATTCCTAAAGGGACCCTACTGTCAATTTTATGCACCACCCTGAGCTATTTGCTGATCGCTGCCACGTGTGGTAAGACTAGACTTTATTACGCAATAAAGTGTCAGTAAGAAGTGATTTCTGGAAAACACTCCTGATAGCTGAAATCAGTGAAACAAACATGTCTCCCACCAGTGATGGGAATAACGGCGCTATCAATAAATGGCATTACTAACAGTAGTCCTTTTTTCAATAACGAGTAATCAATTGAATGACTGTTTCCCCCGTTACAATGCCATTACCGTTGCTGACAAAAACATGCGCAGTACTATAATTGAGAACACTGAAGTGGTTTTCATGCGAGCAGTGTCTCTCTTAGCCATAGGACCTCTCTTTCTCTGGGGTGTGTATGTGTTCGGGGCTGGGGCAGAACACATAACCAACCAGAGATGATGATTGGTGTGTCTGAGAATGTGATGAATGGCTTAGATAGAAGACTTAAATGTTGTGTTATGTCCAAGTGCCTTCTCATTTATTTAACTTTATCTGTGTGTTTGTATATGAACTTTTCTCAATGAGCAGAATAAGTCTGTCCAGCCTCCCAGTCTCCAGAATCACCAGTTAACTAGATAAATAGAGAGTTAATCTGCTATTAAAGCAATGTTATTGTAAAAGATAAGAATTAACTGTAAGCAAAAGAAAGCCGCTGAATAACCGGTAAGGAAAATGAAAGGATGATCCCGCGCACACCATTAACGTTAATCTGTTCAAAGAATAGTTAAAGCAAAAGCAGCAGGACTGTGCATGAATGAGCACCGCCTTTTCTAGTCTATTTCAAAGAGAAACAATTGCACCAGTTGCGTTTCCAGGTACGGTTGCTTCACGCAAGGAAACAAACACGAGAGCGTTTAAGCACACACAAGTTTCACATCAACTGCACGTGCGACACTCTCATCAGTGAGCGAGGATTGCCTAATCATATTCTCATTCGGTATTCACCTGCCTTCTTTTGCTCGCCCGAAAACTTATCAGTCGTGCTGCATCTTGATTCTAAGCTCTCATTTGCATGCTTATTGACAAGCGGTCATAAACTAAAATGATAATATTCAGTGATAAGGTAGCACTGGCAATTTAAAAAAATTGTTTTACACCAACCAAAGTGGCTAGTGGGGGGTGTCTGTCTAACCTATCACAGGTAAAATCTACCCACATTTGGCTGGTTGGTGGGTGTTAATGTCAAGCCATGCTTATTACTCAGACACACTTAAACAAAATAATTTCTAGATATATAGTTGAGGACATGCTGCCGTTGTCTCTCACATACTACACGGTGTAGATTAGTCTACAATGTTTTATATTTATATTATAGTCATTTGACAAATTAGATTTTTTTTTTAAAGTAAGGCCTTAGTTACTTTCCCTGGTTATTGGTAACTTTTATAATTATGTAACTCGGTTACTAACTCAGTTACTACTTGTGAGAAGTAACTAGTAACTATAACTAATTACTTTTAAAAGGAACGTGCCCAACACTATCCAATGATCATCCAAGTACCTAAGATTAAGGGGTTACAGCAATCAAAATATTGGGAACCAACAAAAAAGACATCTTAGTCTTGTGAGATGCAACAAAACCAACACTGATCAAGTATCAAAACGAAATAAAGTGACCTCTGCAAGTCTGCATCTGTTTTTCACTCCAGCACAGGAAAACATCTCTGATATGCATACGATTCCTATGTCTGTACTGATCATAACCCTTCTTTTCAAGCCTATGTCTCCTTTAAATACCCCTTACTGCTGATTGGCTACTAATGTGTTTTAGTGCTTGGTCCAATTCACTTCTCCACTGTGTTTTTCAAAAATCACTTACTGCACCTCTAAGTATGCCTATTATTAGGTAAAAGGCTTATTAAAGCAATATCCTCTCCTCTCCATCAGCTGCCACTGTGGTAAGAGATGCTTCTGGGAATCGAAATGATAGTTTAGCCCTGTCAAATTACACAACCCACTGCACCGGTCTGGGCTGTAAATATGGCTGGAATTTTGACAGCTGTGAACAATACCGAAACTGTACACAAGGACTGGCAAACAACCTCCGGGTGAGCACATCTACCATGTTGATGAATCAGTAACTCAGATGCATTTATTTTAATTTGGGGATTAAGACAAAGAACATAATGCATTGCACTACAGCAGGGGTGTCCATAGTCGGTTCTGGAGGGCCGGTGTCCTGCAGATTTTAGCTCCATCTTGCCTCAACACACCTGCAAGGATGTTTCTAGAAAGCCTAGTAAAGCTGCGGTCACAATGGGCTTTTCCTCCCATAGACTTCCATTCATACGCACGCGAATGCGTCAGACGCAGGGTCATGCGTTAAGTTTCGCAGTTTGCTGCGGTGCAAAGTTCAAGCTTGGTGAACTCTGACCTGCGAAATCACATCACTTGACTGCGTGAGACCAATCGAGGATCAAAACACGACCTCTCTGGACAGAAATTTAAAACATGGAGCAATCGCTCGCTTTTTTTAATGTCTAATCATCTTGTTTAATCCCGCCCCTTTTCGCAGCGCCGCACGACAGAATTTCGCACACTCAAACTCTGGTGTGACCGCAGCTTAAGAGCTTGATTAGCTAGCCCAGGTGTGTCTGATTGGGGTTGGAACTAAACTTTGCAGGACACTACAGTAACCAGTGTTATTTTAGTATTATTTAAAGCTGTGGTGAAAAAATAGAAATGAGAAATGATTCTGCATCGATTCTTGAGAATTGTGATTCTGTCTGGAATGGATTCTGGGCTTACACTTTACCAACACAAGGCACAGTATGTTTAATAAACAGCCATATGCTGCCTGTCTTTATGCATACAATAACCCTTAATAAAGTTGAACTGTTTACAATATGTCATTCTCATGACATAAAAGCTGAGGTGCAGGTACACGATTCTTGAACTCACAAATGCTTTTCTACGTCCTTCTGTTGTTATGCAGTCGATGTACTGGTCCATTGTGGTAAAGAAGCAGCTGAGCCGAAAGGCTCTCGATTTATCAGTCAATCTAAGTTCCTACTCTCACCTATAAACATGAGCTTTGGGTCATGACTTCGAATGGTTCGCTCAGATACTCCAAGCAGCACATGAGTAACCACGTCACGTAGTACTGGATCATTACTAGTGGTATTTCCACCAAAGTCCCTTAGCTCTGTCCTTCATAAAAACCCTGTTGGTAACTTCTATGAGGTTAGGGTTAGGGTAGGGAAGATCACATCACTGGTTGTGCTGTTCGATAAGGCCACAAACTCATTTAACGTGTCCAAGATGAAATGGATTCTAAGTAAAAGGAAATCTGTATTGCATGAGCTGTAATCAACCTGCTGCGCAAGTGTCAAAATTTGCTCCACAATTTCACCGATTACCTCCATTTTTCAAAACTGTAAACACGTCGACTGTGATTGACGTCTCCTCCCAATAAAATAGCCCCTCCCCTGTCATTTGATTGACAGGTTTTAGTGTACACGTCGGAAATTCAAATGCAAAAGAATTTGCAATTCCATTAGAGTTTTGGCAGGTTACATGCACAACCCGGAGAAAAACAAATGAAGCTATTAATATTGCTATTTAGATAAGTCAGACCCATAGCTCGTAAGACATTTGGACTTTGCTTTTTCATTTGAAATGTGAATCGTTTGCGAAAGCAGAAATGCAAACAGTAATGCGGGATTTGCATCCTATTTGCGATTGCATTTGAAAAATGTGCGGGATATTCTTTCATAGAAAACTAGCTTAGAGAGCAATTTGGCTGTGAAAATTTGCGTACAGTGCCACCTGATGTTAAAAAGCTGAGCTGAACGTGTTAAAAACTAAGCTCAGAATTGATTCCAGAGGGAATAATTTTGATAATTCAAGCAAACTGATCTCACCATGCAAACTTACTGACTACTTGTTTATTTTTATCAGATTCTTACCGTTGTGTCAGGATGGGGCATTCTGATCACGATTGGGACCTTTGCTGCAACCTTGTCCTCAGCGCTGGGCTTCCTGGTGTCCGCACCCAAAGTTTTCCAGGTAGACATTATTTGACTACTCTGTTGTTGGTGTAGCATGCATTCAATTCTTACATTTCTGTGTGCTTCTTTCCAGTTATTGTGTAAGGACAAGATTTACCCCTATATTGGCTTCTTCGGAAAAGGTTACGGGAAAAACAAGGAGCCTCTTCGTGCTTACGTTCTCACGTTTATCATTGCGATGTGTTTCATCCTCATCGGTGAGCTGTGGATTTCCCCTAGTTTAATTGCTGTTCCTCTCTGGGGATGTTTTAACATGTGAAATTGATATTTTTAGGTAATTTGAACACAATCGCTCCTCTGATCTCCAACTTCTTCCTCGCCTCTTACGGCCTTATTAACTTCAGCTGTTTCCATGCCTCGATCACCAAATCACCTGGTGAGAAAATCATCAATTTTGCATTGCATTAAAGAATGTTGAAAACTGACAGACTTTATATGAATTAATTATTATTTAACCATTAAGTATTATTTAACTAATTAATTATTTAATTATCATTTAAGTTATACTTGAAATTTGCGTTTAAGTATAACATTTACCACATGTGTGGGTCAAAAGTAACCCAACAACATATGCTAGATTTACTGGCTTACGTTTGTCTATATTATCTATACCAGACTATGATCTTAATTTGTTACCTGCTAACACATTTTCAACATTTTGCAAAAAAAAAAAATAATAATAATAATTTCTATTCAATTAACTGGTATATGTTATAACAGTATAAAACTTATTTAGATTTTTTTAATTATTGCAAATATCCGTTAATTTTCTAACACATCTCAATGGAAACACTGCAAAATCATATGTAGAAGTGAAACATAAGTCCTGGCTATTAGCAGTGGGACAAAAATAATAGTTCAAGCAGGAACTCTTGCCATTTATGCCAGACTTTAAAACTACGGACATTTTGTACCTAAGAACATTTGATAGGACTAAGTTGCTAAGTATATGAAGACTTCAGTGTATTTAATTATAATGACAGTATATCTGGCCTACACTTGTTCATTGACGTTTAGTTCAAGTATAATCACATATTGTAGTTTGTAGTTGTTTTTACTCTTTTGATTGAGTGGCTTTAATGTACCTGTGAAAGTTTATTACATGCTTGTGTAACAAAGGTCAGCTAGTGAAGTGCTGTGAAGGTAAACCTCACTTCTCTGACCTCTAAAAGGCACTCTAGCGTCAGGCACTAGATGGTCTTTCGCCTCCTTGTTAGAGCAACTGACTCCCATATGGAGGATTGCCGGTTCCATCCCAGCTCGGAGCGGGTTGGGTCGTGTAGGACCAGCTGAGTTACACTTGACTGGCGATAATAAAATGTACTGTATCTGTGTCACAAGTACATTACAAGTAAACTATCAATGTCTATATACCACATATATACTGTTTCTGAGTAAAAAAAACATACTGAATAATGTCTACAACCCATTTCAAATTGACCCTTTGCTAAGCCACACCCGGAAAATTGCCTCAGACCAATCGTAGCTTAGCAACTGTATCCAGGCGCGGGAAACAAACCAAAGCATTGTGCATATGGATGGAGCAAATCTGGTACCTGGTATCCCAAAAGTTTGGACAGGGTGATGGAATTTTTTTTCTTTCCCGAAACCTAAAACACAAGGAGAGAAATACCAGGCGTGGATCAAGGAGCGTGGGAGACTGTACAATCACCACAATACAGTAATTTTCCATCAGTTTCAAGCTACAAATATTTGCATCACATATAAACAGAACAAAATGGAGATATATTTTTCAGTAACTTAAAACCCTCATGTCCCTGTCAGAGCTACAATTCGCCAATGTTTTTATCTATCTTTTGGATTTTCCTTAGAGATTTAGTCACTGGCTATCATGTTATCCCCTAGTGATATCTTTCCATAAGTACACTTGAAGCACAACTCCAGAAAAATACTAGTTGACTAATAGTACTCCAAGGGTTTCACACTAGCACTTTTGGTCCGCACTGGGTTCCTTTGACATCAGAATAGGGTACATTTAGCTAGTGTGAACACTCTCTTCTGAACTCAGGTGTGCACCCGTGAACCGTACAAGAGTCTGCCTAAAAGAGGTGGTCTGGGGTAGGGTTTGTGCGAACTCTGGTACGGTTCACTTCTGGTATGAATGCAATTGTGAAAAAACAGAAGTGTTAACTGTACAACAAACTTTCGTTTTCATAATGTTCATTCGTGTGTGTGTGTGTGTGTGTGTGTGTGTGTCTGTGTATCACCTACTTTGGCGACAAGCGGGACTGACCCAGTACAAACAGTGATAATGTCTGCTTGTCTCCATCAAAAACGACTTCTGCAGACATCGCTTGATGTTCTGAACGTTTTTAATATTTTTTTGGGGCAGATGGACGTAAGTGGGGCGGCACTTTGGTGCAGTGGGTAGCAATGACACCTCACAGCAAGAAGGTTTCTGGTTCGAGCCCTGGCTGGGTCAGTTGGTATTTCTGTGTGGAGTTTGCATGTTCTCCACATGTTCAGACATGCGCTATAGGTGAATTGATTAAGCTAAATTGGCCGTAGTGTATGTGTGGGAGTGAGTGCAAGAGTGTATGGGTGTTTCCCAGAGCTGGGTTGCGGCTGGAAGCACATTCACTGCGTAAACCATATGCTAGATAAGTTGGTGGTTCATTTCGCTGTGGTAACCCCTGATTAATAAAGGGACTAAGTTAAAAAAATGAATGAGAAGCAAGTGGCTCTCTGTATTTTGGTTTTGGTAACAAAACCAAAAGAATTCAGTAAAAGCAGAAGGAGCATGATATACGTACATCTCCATTTTAGCGCTTTGCTTTTCTGGCCATCAACTAGCAACAGTTGTACACAAAACAGCAGCTTAATGACGCAAGCATACCAGGGTTCAGGAGGAATAAAGACAATGTGTACACAAACCAGCTGAGGGGGGACAATTGAATTGGGTTCGGACCAGGCATTCAGACCATATGTAAAAGCACTCTAAGACTGATTGCAGTATAAAACTTCTAGTAGTTAAATGAAAGTGTACTCACTCATGGCCTAGTGGTTTAAAAGTCGATCCAAAGGTTGACGGTTCAAGTCCTGGCACTTCCAGGAATTGTTGGTGGGGTGTGTGCGGTTGTATCGGTTAAATTCAATTAATCTTTATTTCTATAGCGCTTTTGTAATGTAGATTGTGTCAAAGCAGCTTAACACAGAAGTTCTAGTACAGGGGTCACCAATCACGGTCTTGGAGGGCCGGTGTCCCTGCAGGGTTTAGCTCCAACTTGCCTCAACACATTTGCTTGATTGTTTCAAGTATACCTAGTAAGACCTTGATTAGCTTGTTTAGGTGTGTTTGATTAGGGTTGGAGCTAAAATCTGCAGGACACCGGCCCTCCAGGAACAAGTTTGGTGACCCCTGTTCTAGTAAATTGCAATTGAAACTGATAGTCCAGTTTTCAGAGTTAAAGTTCAGTTTAGTATGGTTTAATTTTCACTGCTGAATGCAATGCCCAAATTCTCAGCAAAGCTGACTTAAAGTAAGTTAATTATTACGAGTAGTTGGTTACACTTATAGTACACTTATGTGACGTAATTTAGTCCTGAGAGGTATTACACTAGGAAATATACTACTAGTACATAGACGATAATACTTGATGTATACTTAAAGTATACTTTTACATTACTTAAGTATACTTTTTTTTTGCTATTGAGAAGTAATAAATGGAAGAAAATGCAGACCTGATACAAATGTTTCATTGAGATGTTGTCACAGGGCTTTAAAAAGGCTTGTTTTGTTCTGTTCAAGTCCTTCTGAAGCTAGTTTTTGTGTCTGATATTCATTTCTCTTGCAGGTTGGCGACCACAGTACCGGTACTATTCTCCATGGTCGTCTCTGTTTTGCTGTTGCTTGTCATTCACCCTCATGTTTTTGTTCACATGGTGGGCTGCTCTTGTCACTTCCAGTGTCGTCATCTTCCTCATAGGTTATATCAACTATAAAAAAACTTGTGAGTACCATGCTTTATCAGTTATCGTTGTTTCAGCACATTTGTTTGTCTCATCTTGACTGCTCTTATGTGTAGATGTGAACTGGGGCTCGTCCTACCAAGCCGCTTTCTACAACATGGCTTTGACCTTCTCGATGAATCTGACTACTGTGCCGGATCACGTCAAAAACTTCAGGTAAGAGTCATTACCAAACTGACCACCACAGATCATCAAAATATCAGTTGTTCATGAATAAACTCTCTCTCTCTCAGGCCTCAGTGTCTCGTTCTGTCTGGACCTCCGAACACCCGTCCTGCTCTGGTGGACTTTGTGGGGACTTTACCAAAAATGTCAGCCTGATGATCTGTGGGAACATAACCATAGTAAGAGCGGTAACAGTCATAATCACCAAGGTGTTTTCACCAATACCTGTCACTTTTGAACAATTACATGTTTCCTTGCTCTTGCACTCAGGAGGGCGAGCGGTCTGATTTTCCTGAACACAGTTCTGATTTGGTGGTAGAATGGCTGAATAAGAGGAAAGTTCGATCTTTCTACACAACTTTCGCTGCTGAAAGTCTGCAGGATGGCGCCCACAATCTCATGCTGGTAAGAGAATCTCTGGCTTTAGGTTGGTTTCTTCTCAATAGCCATGTTTTCATCCAAAGATGCGAATTAAATTTATGCGCAAAACTGGAATATCGTATGAAACATTTGCGAATAGTGTTTCCATCCAATGAGTCAAAGAGAACAAAATCGTCACTTCCTGATAAACTGGCGCCAAATATTAAAATAAAAATGGAAGTTACTGCGTTTGGAGAAGCCCTTTTTCCTATATAATAACTTACTTGCATCTTAGAAAAATGAAACACAATGTGAGCGGTCATCTTTTGGAGGCAGGAGACTACTCTTCGGGAATGCAAGGTCTGAGTTTTCTTTTTCAGCCATGTATTTCTGCTTAAGGCTCTTCCATTTATTAAGCAAAATCGTCCATGTTTTGTCATATCCTTTGAGAATCATCTCCGCTCTTACTTCTTGGAAGATTTGCATGTTCCACTGATGTTTTCCATCAAGGATGGTCATCGCTTCCTTCTCAAATATAACATTTAAAAATGTTTGGACCTCATCGTCCACCCAAATGCGCCTCTCACTTTCTGCCATTTTTTTGTCATCACATGATCTGTTTGTAACCCTCTTTTGACACCTCTAGAGGTTTAATAGCGCACAGGAACCTGGTATCTCAGTTCTTTGATGGAGAAACATACTGAATTTTAAAGTATGGTTGTTAGTGATGCAGTAAAACAAAAATTCTCTAACAGAATAAAGCGGTGCCTCCAAAATTTGAGCTTATACCGAAGAGTATAAACATTCCAGCAAATATGTTTTAGATTAATATAAAGTATTTATTAAAAACTATAGGATGTAAATAAATAATATTAGAAGAATAAAACTCAATTGTTTTATGGAAAACAAACAAAATAATGCAATAGAAAAGAAACAGCAGTGTGAAAATAATTAAAACCGTTACGCAAATTAAATAGTCTCTCTTTTCCTTTATCCCTACTGAAAAAAAACAGCTTAAACCAGCCTAGGCTGGTTGGCTGGTTTTAGCTGGTCGACCAGGCTGGTTTTAGAGGGGTTTTGGCCACTTCCAGGCTGGTTTCCAGCCATTTCCAGCCTGGTCTTAGCTGGTCAGGCTAGGAGACGACCAGCTAAAACCAGCTTGACCAGCCTAGTCAGGCTCGGAGCCCAGCTTAAACCAGCTATGTCCAGCTTAAACCAGGCTGGTTTTAGCTGGATTTAGCTGGTCATTTTCCAGCCTGACCAGCTAAGACCAGGCTGGAAATAGCTGGAAACCAGCCTGGAAATGGCCAAAACCCCTCTAAAACCAGGCTGGTCAACCAGCTAAAACCAGCCAACCAACCTAGGCTGGTTTAAGCTGGATTTTTCAGCAGGGTATGCTTTATGCTATAAGTCTAAACCTCACAATAAAATAACACAAGTTTTACTTTATAATTGACACACTTTCCCTAGACAACTTGTGTGCAAAATAGGGATTTAACACAAATATAGGAACAATAAATCCAAAAGTCTTCCAGCAATCACACAAAACACATTTCCCTGAATCAAACTGTCATTCGGTTCTGTTGAACGATGCTGAACGATTCAAGTGATTCAAATGAACCGATTCAATTGCACTCCCAAATAGTCTCAAACAGTCTCAGTTTTATAACTCAAAAAGTATATATGTCACTCGTATGTGTGTGTTTGTGTGTGTTATTGGTTGGGGCCCAGTATCGTTGGTGCACATGTGAAGCAATTGTTTCCCAAGAAAAAGGCAGTCACGCTACTCACGAATCCTTACGCAGCGATCATCGAAAGGTCCCCGCGGCAGACACCATCCATGCCTTGATGACACTTTCAGTTGATATCAGCAGCTGAAGATGATGGAAATATCTGACCACAGAAAAATAAAGTCACCTGGAAATGCGTTGGAGTAGAACGGCGCTCAATCACCAGCCAAAAGTTCACTCAAAAGTTTCCCGGTCCACCGCGAATGTAACCTAATGTAGACGTCCGTCTTCGATATAAAATGAAGCTTTGGTCTACAACACAAACAGAGGACACAGCAATCTCGCTAGCCTCGCTAAGCAATGATCAACTAATTATATTCTGTTTTTAGTTACTTTTCCCGTGAGAAAACAGGCCAGAGCACCTGCGTTGTCTTCTCCTCTCTCTATTTTTTTCTGCTCCCCTCTCATTGGCCAACCTAACCCATCTATCAACTTTGGAAAAACACTCATTGGCTCAAGCTATAAGTACAGATTAGTACAAAAATATATTTTCACCAGAATACAGAATACAAACAATATCAAACTGTTTACATTATTAATGTTTTAAACTAAATGTTGGAAAATAAACACAAACAAATTCTGTCTTAATATACAGATAATACTGACATATTTACACATATTATAGAGCTGGTTACATGTTGAGGCAAAATCACAAGACTTTTTTGATTCGCATTCTGGAATTTATCTGGTAAATGCGTTTCCATTGTAGTTGATGCACATTTTTTTCTCATCAAATAAAAACTTTATCCTACCCCAAATGTTTTTATACGCATTTTCAAAATGTATGCGCATCTTGGCGTTTCCATCCAGGGTTTTCTGATGTGATATTGCAAAATGCGCATAAAAATAGGTGAATGGAAACGCGGCTACTGTCACATCGATTCTTTACTGTCAATTGTCACCAGTGTTGGGTGTTATTAGTCACAAAGTAACTAGTTACTGTATTTAAATTACTTTTATACTGAAAAAGTAATGTAAGGGATTACATTTTATTTGAAGGTAATTTAATTACAGTTACACAGCTAAACACTGTAAACAAATTCATATAAATCAATTCAGGAAAGCAGAGTATTAAACAATTTTGCAGAATATTTATAAATTTCAAGACATTGACAATTGAAAATGAGGGGCGGTGCAGTGGCACAGTGGGTAGCGCTGTCACCTCACAGCAAGAAGGTCACTGGTTTGAGCCTCGGCTGGATCAGTTGGCATTTCTGTGTGGAGTTTGCATGTTCTCCCCGTGTTGGCGTGGGTTTCCTCCGGGTGCTCCGGTTTCCCCCACAGTCCAAACACATGCGCTAAAGACCCAGTGATAGGTTGCAGCTGGAAGGGCATCCGCTGTGTAAAACATATGCTTGATAAGTTAGCGGTTCATTCCACTGTGGCGACCCCTGATTAGTAAAGGGACTAAGCTGAAAAGAAAATGAATGAATGATTGGAGAAGGAATTTACAAAATATAAAATTCAGAAAAGTAATTGTGTTTCAGATATTTAACTAAAAATTCTAATGTTCAATTTATATTAACTAAGGAAGTTTGTATCTCTCTGAAACTGTAATTGCTAAAGAAACAACTCAATGTTTTATAAATGTATGCCAATATACATGTATGAAACATGGTGTCACTAATTTGAAACGGTTTTATTTTGATAAATATCTTGTTTAGAATATAAGTGTTATTTTTTTAAACAAAATTAAAAGAGTGAAGAGTTCAATTTCTGTTGTCCATGCACTGAGATAATTCTTAGCATTTAGTGAAGCAATTCAATTCACTGCTGGAATCAGCTTCCAGAAATGATCAGATGTGCTCCAACATTAGGCACATTCAAATCAAGACTGAACACACAATGATATCCGCCTAAATACAGATTCAGGTAAACTAACAGTGCTGGTACTGCTCGATCTCAGTGCCGCATTTGACACGGTCGATCACAGCATACTTCTGGATAGGCTGGAAAACTGGGTTTGGCTGTCTGGGACGGTCCTCAAATGGTTCAGATCTTACCAGTGAAGACTTTATCAGCAGCAGGGTGGATTACTGTAACGGCCTCCTCACTGGCCTGGTCAAAGACAGACAGTCAGACAGTTGCAGCTCATCCAGAACGCTGCAGCAAGGATTCTGACCAGAACCAGGAAATCAGAGCACATCACACCTGTCCTCAGGTCTTAACACTGGCTCCCAAGTTACAGTTAAAGTATTATTACTTGTCTATAAATCGCTAAATGAAAGGAGCTTAATACATTACAGATATGCTCACTGAATACAAACCTAACAGATCACTCAGATCTTTAGGATCATATAAAACTGAAACTCCAAGAGTTCAGTCAAAGCAGGGTGAAGCGGCTTTCAGCTACTAACAGCGCCCCCTGCAGCTGGAATCAGCTTCCAGAATTGATCAGATGTGCTCCAACATTAGGCACATTCAAATCAAGACTGAACACACAATGATATCCGCCTAAATACAGATTCAGGTAAACTAACAGTGCTGATACTGCTCGATCTCAGTGCCGCATTTGACACTGTCGATCACAGCATACTTCTGGATAGGCTGGAAAACTGGGTTGGGCTGTCTGGGACAGTCCTCAAATGGTTCAGATCTTACCAGTGAAGACTTTATCAGCAGCAGGGTGGATTACTGTAACGGCTTCCTCACTGGCCTGGTCAAAGACAGACAGTCAGACAGTTGCAGCTCATCCACAGCGCTGAAGCCAGGATTCTGACCAGAACCAGGAAATCAGAGCACATCACACCTGTCCTCAGGTCTTTACACTGGCTCCCAAGTTACAGTTAAAGTATTATTACTTGTCTATAAATCGCTAAATAAAAGGAGCTCAATACATTACAGATATGCTCACTGAATACAAACCTACAAACCTAACAGATCACTCAGATCTTTAGGATCATATAAAATTGAAACTCCAAGAGTTCAGTAAAACCAGGGCGAATCGGCTTTCAGCTACTAACAGCGCCCCCTACAGCTGGAATCAGCTTCCAGAAATGATCAGACGTGCTCCAACTCTAGGCACATTCAGATCAAGACTGAAAACACATCTGTTTAGCTGTGCCTTTATTGAATGAGCACTGTGCTACGTCCGACAGATCGCACTATTATGTTTTTCTCTTCTTTTATAACACATTTTATCTGTTTTTATGATTATTTTATTACCATTTCTATTATTTGTTTTTATTTCTCTTATACTTGTTTCTTTTATTCCTGTTTATGTAAAGCACTTTGAATTGCCACTGTGTATGAAATGTGCTATAGAAATAAACTTGCCTTGCCTGGTTATGGAGTAACTATGTTGCTTTTCAGACAAAATAATTAGAAAAGTAATTAACAATACAATTCTGATTACTAATTATTTTTTTAATAACCTAACCAACGCTGTATCACTATAGGCTTCTGGTCTTGGGAAACTAAAGCCAAACACACTTGTTTTGGGATACAAGACAAACTGGCAGGAATGTAAACCAGAGAGTTTGCAGGACTACATCAACACCATTAAGTGAGTTTGTTTGCAAATATTAGTAAATCTGTTGCACTTTTATCATTGAGTTTTGATGATTGTTGAATGATTCTCATTTAGCGATGCTTTTGATTCAAACTACGGAGTCGCACTTTTGAGAATGATGGATAAACTGGACGTTACTGATGATTTGTACGGTGCAGGTATGTATGTGTGCGTGTGGGCTTTATACAGTGTGATGCCTAGGAAATACATTGATGCTACTGTCTGAAGGTCGGTGCACACAGAGAGAATTTTTGCTCACACTTACCGTCGTTTTTTCTAGATGCTTTTCTGCATTCATACTCAAGCGAATTTCACTGGAGATGAGTATAATAAATGTGCAAAGTTGCACCACCCCACCTAAAAATTATGCATCAGAGTATACATGTGGTGTGGAAGTAATCCAGGTGCAAAGAAGTTGAACTTACTTGGAAGTTGAAGTTGATTTACTGGGGGTGTCAAAATGAATTAGTTTACGGTTCATCACTCTGCAAACAAGGACAATTTGGTACCCATTCAGTAACAGACCTTAAAGGTGCAGTAGGTGTTTGTCTCCAGAAACCTTTTTTGGTGTGCTGGTTGAATTTCTCTTCACTTTCCAATAGTAATGATTAAAATAAATGATCTAAATGTATATGTATTTTTATATTTTAATTAAAAATATATATTTAGTTTAACAACAAAACATCAGTAAATAGCACTATTCTGCCTAGCCTGCTTTACTGAGGTGAAGTTGGTTTTATATTCACATTGGTTCATTTTTGAACAATGACAACCTGTGACGCTCTCTATATCATTTACCATGCTACGTCGAATATTCAGTCTGAAATGCATGCAAGTATGATCTAGTAATAAGGGCAAAGTGTGTGAGAGAGTGAGACCAGCGATCCTTGCATGCATGAAATATTGCACATTATGACAAGTTCTGCTCGCTACACAACTGAAAACGTGCTCGATATAACAGTTTTCCATTGGGAATTGTAGTATTATAAAGTACTATAAAGTTTTCTAACTGGCGAATGACAAGATCTAGTGGGTTGTCTACGGTCATCTTTAACCAAGTGGTACTCACTGCAGAGCAACATGGGCAGAGCTGAGATCCAGAAAGGGGGAGCTTGAGCACCAGCTCCTCCTTGCTGCACTTCTACAAGTGATGTCACCGGGGTTCATTAATATATAAATAAAGATTTTATGCTAATGGGTAGCATTTTGGCAGATCACCTACTGTACCTTTAACCTCAACACCATTGGATTAGATTGTTGCCAACCATCAATGTCATTGGATTAGAGCATGATCATTATATTAGCTCAAATACAGGAGCAGTAATTACAGGACAAGCTGCAGATTAATTCTCTGTTCATTGCAAGTTACTAATAACAATTACAGGCCTATATATTATTATACATTATTCAGAATATGCCTATTAAATATAAAAAAATCTATATTTTTACTAGGGGCCCCCCGAACCAGACAAACTGAAATATCCAGTTTCACATGGTGGCGATTGTGTAAGAAAAAAGCCATGAAAAAAGTGATTAAGTGAAATGAAACTCACCATTGAATCCAATTTTGTCTGCAATTATCTGCAATTTTTGCGATTACAATTTTGCGCTTGTGCACTACCAAGTGTTAGTATTTCTGTAAATTCAGCAGCTCAAGGATTTCTAACAAATATGCTAATTTCACTGGGGAGTTTCTTTTTTTAAGACGCTTTTACTCCTGGCATATTGCGGATCCGTGTGCACACTCGCATTAGTGTCTTTTGTTTAGTGATGAGGCATAAATGTCACCAATAAGTGGAGGCAAAAAGTATCCCGTGTGCATGGCCTTTAAATCACACAACACATTTTGACATGGGTTTGTTTTGGCAGAAGATGGCTCATCTGCTATTGATAATCCTGCCTTTGAGAGAGATGAAGTGCCACAATCCAGAATTGACACCATTGATCGGGATTCAGGTGATAAACACATTCAAAGCCAACTTTGCGCTTTCACCACTCTCAACAGCTAATTAAGTGATGTGACATAAGTTAGAAACATAATAAGTAAATATTTTCATTGTAAATGATGGACATGATGGTTCATGTCAGCTGTTTGGTTGCCTTGCTGGTGGATTTTGGAGAAAAGCTGCTTTAACGAGTATATATTGGATGTAAATATGAAATCATTGTGGATGAAAAAAATAGTGAACAAAAATAAGGAATATGGACACACTACAAAACACCCGACGCCTAATATAGTGCACTATATCGAGAGTCTGCATGTGACATCACCATGAGCTGGAGGGACTGTGGCTCCGCCCACTGAGTGGCAAAAATAGAATTGGGATTGGGCCTGTGTGACAGCGGTCTAAAATGTGGAAATGCTGATTTGTAATTGACTGTACAGACAGATAAAAATGAATTAGTCTATGATGAATACCTAAGTGAATGCTTCTCAAATACTGTAATTTATATTTTACTAAATTTTATCCACTATCTGTGGCACAGCGTTAAGACAGTATACACAAACAGATTATCCTACAAGTAATGCTACACGTAGATGATTAGATTAGACTAAGGTACTAGAAAGTATTGTTTATACAATCAATGAAGTCTGTAATGATCGTGTCTGTCTGATGCTAGATCTAGATAACTTTAAACGTTTCTTCAAAACCTATTAAAACTTTGCTGCATCATCTTAGTTTTGGAAATTATTTTGCTTGTTACAATAATTATTACTCAGCTGTCAAGTCTAACTTGAATTTTTAGCTGATAATTGTAAATTATACTAAGCTTTTTTCTGCCACTATTATAACCAGACATTTTTACAATGCGTTACCACTCAAGGTGGAGTACAGGTGTGTCCATGTAGAAAGTGACATCAGTGCATACAAGTCTATACAGTGGATACGCAGCGAATTTAGACCCTGTTGCAGTCAACCAGTCAAAACATGTCCACATCTTACCTCCATTTCTGATTCCCCATCTAGATAACTCTGATGAAGAATCAAGCGATCAAATCAGAACAGTGTTTCAGGCCAAACAAGGCAAGAAGACTATTGACATCTACTGGATCTCTGATGATGGAGGTGAGACATGATTGCCTAAATTACACTTACACACCTTGAAATAAAGTTTATTTTGAGTAGATGTTGCTCCAGCTGCTGGATAAATATGGTTTTGGTCACGGTCTTGGCCAAAGCTTAAAGCAGGGGTGCTCAACCCTGTTCCTGGAGATCTAGCTTTCAGCAGAGTTTTGCTGCAACCTTGATCAAATGCACCTGTCTTTAATAACCAAGTGCTCCTTCAGATCATACTAAAGCTGCGGTCACGTACAGCACGGTCGTACAGCACTGCGAAAAGGGGCGGGATTAAACAAGATTATTAGACATTTAAAAAAGCGAGCGATTGCTCTTTCAGTCCAGAGGGGTCATGTTTTGATCTCCGATTGGTTTCACGCAATCATGTGATGCGATATCGCAGGTCAGTTCACCAAGCTTGAACTTCAAAATGCAGCGAATCGCAAAACTTGCCGCACGACCTTGCATTTCCGGTCTGACGCATTCTCGTGCGTATGAATGGAAGTCTATGGGGAGAAAAGTCCAGTGTGACCGCAGCTTTAAGCCGCAGTCACACTGCACTTTTCGCTCCATAGACTTCAATTCATATGCATGCGAAAGCGACAGACCAGAAACGCAAGCTCGTGCAACAAGTTTCGCATTTCACTGAGTTCGAAAGTTCAAACTTGAAATCGCATCATGTGATTGCGTGAGACCAATCGAAGATCAAAACATGTCCTCTCTCTCTACAGAAATTTAAAATGTGGACCAATCGCTCCCTTTTTTTTACTGTTTAATAAGCCGTATGACAGAACTTCTCAAACTCTAGTGAGATGGCAGCTTTAATTGTTTTAATTGTCTAATAATTGTTGTTTGATCATGTTTGGAGCTCTGAGGAAAGGCAGATCCCCAGAAACAAGGTTGTGGCCTTCTGGCTTAAAACAAAATTTCCCCCAAAAATGAAAATTTACTCACGTTTTACTCTCACAAGTGGTTTGAACCCTCATGAGTTTCTTTATACTGTTGAACACAGAAGACGATACTCTGAAAAACATTGGAAAACGGTGAAAAACGTTGGGAAACGGTAACAATTAACATCCATAGTGGAGAAAAAAAAATACTATGACAATCAATCAGTTTCCAACATTTTTCAAATTAAATTACGACAAAATGTACAATTTTGGGTAAACTATCTATTTGGTTTAATAGGGCTATCCATATCCTATCTCTGTTTCCCAGTACAATCTAATCCAGGGGTGCTCAACCGTATTCCTGGAGATCTACTTTCCTGCAAAGTTTAGCTCCAAGCCTGATCAAACACAACTAAGTAGGATCTGAAGGAGCACTTGGTAATTAAAGATATGTATGTTTGATCAAGTTGGCAGCTGAACTCTGCAGGAAGGTAGATTTCCAGAAACAGGGTTGGGCACCCCTGATTTAAACACACTTAAAACCAAAATAAATGTAATTGCAATGGAATGACAAATAGATCACTGTTCTGCTTTTGATATCAGGTCTTGTTTTAATCATAAACCCACATTTAATGGATCCACTGCTCTTTCAGGTCTGACTCTTCTAGTGCCATATTTGCTGACCAGAAGAAACCGCTGGAAAAAGAGCAAAATCAGAGTGTTTATCTTAGGAGATCAAGAGACCAGGAAAGAAGACCGTGACGAGTCAGTCCATGATCATCGTCCTCATTTTTGTACCTAGATGTATGCAGGACGTGCTATTTAAACACTTTTTCCTTTCAGCATGAAGATGCTACTAAAGAGATTCCGGCTGGAAATTGAGGAAGTTATTGTCATAACAGATGTGGATAAACCTCCTCTAGCTAAAAAGTGAGAAATGCATGGCTTCTTCCAAATCTGAAATTGTGGTATCAAAGTTTTCTCCAGGTCTCCCAATCGTAATTATGAGTTTCAACTCCAGAAGCTGCACACCTCTAAAGTCTGATTCATGATATTTCTGCCAGCGTGTATAGGAGGTAGCATAACGAACACATTTTTCTGTAGTGTGCAGCGATTTGAGGACACCATCACCCCCTTTAGGCTGAGTGAAGAACAGGCCAGAGGAGACCTGCAGGAGTTCAGGAGATTCAATCCGTGGGCAGTTTCCGACAAAGATCTGGAGGCTGTTAGACCCAAGGTGTGTGTGTAGTCCTGGCTTTTACTTCCTTGTGGGGTAATGTTTCCTCAAGTATAGTCATAGCAGTAATGTTTGATCTTGTAAGGATATTTTTTGGTCCCTATGAGAAAAAAAGACTTGTAAATCATCCAGAATTAAGTATTTAATGTTTTATTTTATGTAAATATGTTTTCTCTGAGGGTCATGTTAAGCTATAGGGATAGGCAAAACAAAGAATATACACTCTAAAAAGGTGCTGGGTTGTTGTTACCCAATGTTGCATTAAAAAAGATCAACAAACCCAACCACCGTGTAAAAACCTTAAATTTAACTGAAAACGTTTGACTAATATTGGGTTGCATCAACCCAGGATTATTTAGAGCACAGTATTTAAATCATTACAGCTATGTAAACCAAATATTTACTGTTGAATCAGAATTATTAGCCTCCCTGAATTATTAGCCCCCCTGTATATTTTTTTCCCCAATTTCTGTTTAACAGAGAGCAGATTTTTTCCAACACATTTCATAGTTTTAATAATTCATCTCTAATAACTGATTTATTTTCTCTTTGCCATGATGACAGTAAATAATATTAGACTAGATATTCTTCAAGACACTTCTATACAGCTTAAAGTGACATTTAAAGGCTTAATTAGGTTAACTAGGCAGGTTAGGGTAATTAGGCAAGTTATTGTATAACGATGGTTTGTTCTGTAGATTATCGGAAAAAAAATAGCTGAAAAAGGGCTAATAATTTTGTCCTTAAAATGGCTTTTAATAAATTAAAAACTGCTTTTATTCTAGCTGAAATAAAACAATTTAGACTTTCCCCAGAAGAAAAAATATTATCAGACATACTGTGAAAATTTCCTTGCTCTGTTAAACATCATTTGGGAAATATTTTAAAAACAGAGAAAAAAAAATTCAAAGGGGGGCTAATAATTCTGACTTCAACTGTATGCGTGTCTGTCTGTGTGTGCTCTGGGATATTGTAACCCAACAGTTGGGTTCAAGGGTGTAGATTTGGCATGGACAGAGGGGATGTGTCCCCACCAATATCCAGCAAATACTGAAATGTCCTCACCATTACTATTATTATTATTATTAATCACCTTCAAAATAAAATAATGCTCCGTCAACCCTTAGAAGTCTAGACATGCAGAAAGGGTTAAATCACATTCTCTTCTCGGCTCCTCCCTCTCGCAAACACATAAGGACAGTAGCTACGTTTCCATCCAAAAATGCAAATTAACTTTATGCGCATATGCCTTTATGCCTGATTATCCTGCACCCAATATCAACAGTAAAAACAGAATTTGCTGCGATAAGAGAAGCTGCGTGAATCTTTTCTTCATTTAATAAACGACTCGCAATGAGCGCATAATGGTCAGTAATATGTTTTATTATTATTATTTACAAAAGACAAAATAAATAGTATGCATTAGCAGCAAATACATTAGCAAAAAGTTCAGCTTGTTAAAATTAATAGCTGTTATAATGAAATAGAATTAAGTTACCAAATCTCATAAGCGGTTTCTTCACTGTATAACTTACACATTCTGATTAAAGAGCAACGAATGAATCTCTTATTTATTTATATATTTTTTCTTTTCTTTACATTAAATAACAGGTGTCACTATAAAAATGCACAGATCTAACGTTATAATGAAAGCTTTCGATTGCTCTTCCGACTTTTTAATGCTCATTTAGGACTAAATTAGTTGTGTTTGAAAAAAAAAGACCCAAAATGATCGACATATTTAGATATTATTATTATTATTATTAATTATGTCTATATGTCTGTTCAAACACGCACCCAAAACACATACTTTCACTCCGCTTTGGGAAACAGCATCTATTTATCACTATGGAGCGTGTCTGACAGTCACGCACTGCTATATGACTGTTTTGAGGATTGCATATGAAGGGCGACGACACCTGTAATGAAAAGGAAAGTGAATCCCGCCGTTTATCATATTTATTTTTAAAGTGTTTTCATGCCTAGACAAAACGAAAGCACAGAACAGACTCACGTTTAAGAGCAAAGGGCTGCTCCTGGTGGTTCGGCGCTATGGGTTGCGTATAGGGATGATTGTCTCTTTAATTTGCCACCCTTCAGAGAAAGACTGAAAATACGGGAGAAATACCTTTACGGGATGATAGCGGCATAGAACTGTAAAATACGGGAGAATCCCTGGAAAAACGGGAGGATTGACAGGTATGATCTTAGCGTTTGCATCAACCATTTTTTAAGCGCATATGCAAAATGTGCATAAAAAAGGTGGCTGGAAATGTAGCTAGTGTGATTGGCTGGGGCTGTTTATGCTGTTTATGATAGTTGTAATTACATTTGAATGTGGGAAGTGCCAAAATAAGGAATTTTCCCTGTCCTCCTTCACTGTGCAAGATGTAGACCAGGGGTCACCAATCTCGGTCCTGGAGGGCCAGTGTCCCTCCAGGGTTAAGCTCCAACTTGCCTCAAAACACCTGCCTGGGTGTTTCAAGTATACCTAGTAAGACCTTGATTAGCTTGTTCAGGTGTGTTTGATTAGAGTTGGAGCTAAAATCTGCAGGACACCGGCCCTCCAGGAACAAGTTTGGTGACCCCTGATGTAGACAGTAGCAACTTTTCAAAGAGTCACGTTTTTAAAAGTCAAGTTCAGTTGGGGTCCACCATAATAATATTAACCAAAGCTGTGCAATTATTCGAAATTCAGTTTCAATTTTGACGATTTTTCATGAAAAATAATAATCAGGATTAAACGGTTAAATTGCATCATCTGCCTCTTTAAATTTCTCTACATTCATACCTCCTCAAAGCCAGATTGCAATAACATCATGTAAATTGACTTTTGCAGCGTGGGACGCGTTTCATTTATGGTTATTTTGTATTATTAAGCGTTTAAAGCCTTTATTAATGTTTTTAAAAGCATTAAAAATTAGTTGTGCTGTTCTATGCCTGCGCTATATGGACGTATGTCCCGACCAACGTCAAGAGCAAATCTACACCCTTGGTTTGGTTTGTCCATATTTTCCATTGAGTTATGGCATGAATTTGTGTGTGAGTTATTGTTGCCAGTACAAACCATCAGTCTCTTTATTTAACTGTGTTTGATTTTCAGGTGGAGAGGACGGTGCGACTAAATGAGATCATCAAGAAGAACTCCCTCTACGCTGCTCTGGTTGTAGTGTAAGAAATGTTTTCATTTACATGTATTAATTCAAAGTGACACCACAAGCAACCGGTCACAATTTTGAGGAAACTCTTATAATGGCTCAATGCAGTACTCATTAAGGTTTGCTACATTATGGTACGCATTTATTTCCATTTCAACTGTAAGAAGTACCGAAATAGCAAATACTGTACCACTTCTTTTGGGATCTTTTTGGAAGGATGCCTAGCACAACAGTACAGTACAAAGGGCGGAGCTAGACTCACTGCTGAACACTGATTGGTTTACAGAGATTTGTTACTTGCACATGCAACAAGACAAGGAAATAACAACATCAGCTCGTGGAGTGCAATTTGTGAATACACAGCAAAGACACGACTCTGTAATAAAATGACGGTCCACAGCAATGACCCATTACCGACACAAGCTCAAAGCTTGTCATCTTCTTGTGACAAACAGCCACATGAAAATCTAAGAACAGGATCTGCTGTATGTCTTGTTGTTTATGAGACTGTCCACATGTCATGTCTAAAATGGTGTAGACAGTGTGAGTTGCACCAAGTAAAGGCTGGGACACACCAGGCTGGCTGTTGGGTAGTATCGGACTGTTGGTCCAGTTAGTTGGTTTGGTGTTTTCCACACGCCACCTTTTGTCGGATCGCGTTGGGCTTATTAAGCATGTAGAATTGTCGTCGGCTGAAAAGAGCACTCTAATTGGATATTCAGCAACGAATCAGAGTGCGAGGTCAAAAACTGAAGTGACCTAACAAAGTAAACAATTCAAGTTAAGAGGGAACACTAAAGAGCTGGCTGTAATTTAGCTGGACTTCTCAAATAACAAATCCCTCCCTGTTGAGTAGCTGTACTGAGAAAATAGAACGAAACCCTGCTTTGTTTATACTTCGTATGTGCTCACAAGTTCCAGTTTTCCTTCGTTAAATGAGAAAACAGACTACTGGCCTCAGCGGGTGCGGAAAGACATGTATTCTTGTGCAGGCACAAAACTCGCACTTTGTTTGATTCTGCTGACATGCATTTTGGGACCAAACACAGATGCGTCAAGGCCATAGACTGTAAAATATATGGACGTAGCATCCGTGACGTCACCCATAGGTTTCTGAACACTGCAAAAGAAGCCACAAGTAGGCGCGGCCAACCGTCAACATTTTGTTCGCGCGTCATCGCACCCACGGCGGGATACCAAACAAGGGCAAAGAGGCGGAGAGTGAGCGGAGCTACAGACACTTGCTGGCATTTTGCTTAGACCTGGCTTAGACAGACTTTACTTTGGGAGAAACGCTTGATACTTTATTACCTGCGACTCGTTTGAGTTCTGACCACATGTGCTTGGCTGTACACTATATCAGTAAAGTGATTAGACTTTTAAAAACACTGTAGTAACACATTAAGCCACTAAACATTGTTCTTATGACGTTTTTCTACAGGAGGAAAACGCAAATTACATCCAAGTACTTCAGATATAGTCTGTGTTAGTAAATGCAAGACAATTGATGAAATCCAGGCATAACACTGTATGATAACGCTTCAGATCCCACAGCTAATCAATCTGTCAGATTCTGGGGTGCATTACAGCTCTAAAGAACATTATAAATGATCTTAAATAAAACACACACATTTATAGAGATGGTATACAAGTATATAACTTTACTCACATGGGAAACGAGGCCACATGAATGGTTTGTGAGCACAATTAAGTGCACACTGCATCCCATATCATCTGATAATTGTAAGAAATAAGTCCAAAAGGCAACTGACTGTGTAAAGGCACATAAAACAACACAAAAATACGATGAATATGCCGAGTTCAGCAGCTAATCAGCCGGAATCAGCTGAGGTGAAGTGACAGCGACCAGGGAGACCTAGCTGTCACTCAAGTGGCCACGCCCTTAATTATGCAAACTTAATATAACCTAATATAAAGGAAATGGATGAGTTATAAAAAAAATTCACCCCCCTCACAGTTGTCATGGAGGGTAATAATAGCTATATGAACCAAAATCGTTCTTTGTACCAGGCTGTAAACACCTTTTTTCTGCTCTAAAGTTGGCCATTCTAACAGTGGGCTCAATTGCAATTTGCTCTATTATGGAGCCAGGACTAGCGGAATTTTCATGAATTGCAGTTTCAGTTACTTCCGTATTGGCTTCCCGAGGGAGAGCGGGAGGATGTCGCTTGGTCAAGACTTGTTTCTTGGCCTTAAGGGTACTATTGGTGATGAAAATGCAAGACTGGTCAGGGATGCCCATATCAAACCGTACTGTACCGTTCAGTGGAAAGAAGCATTCGACTTACGTAAATATGCAGTGTGTAGGACTGACTAGTGGTTGAACTAGGTTTTGCAGTCTAAATTCAAAATATTGGAAAGGGTTTTCATAGGCAGGTTGCCAGATTGATGACACCAACAGGAACAAGTGTGCCTGACGATTGAGCCTTAGACTGTAAGCTATAGCTATAAATGCTCCAGAAGTTGCATATATTGAGAGAGCCTTCAAGACTGAAATAAAATACTGTTTTCACCAAGGCAATGTGGGTTGTAACTTTAGCAATATTTTTCAGAAAATCAAGTATGCAAACTTGGCTTAAGAAGAGTCAAAAGCTCACATAGAACACCTTTAACCAAGTTTCTCCAGCTAATGTGTGTCTGACAGCGGTTCTGAACAGTGTGTGTGTTTGTATTTCAGTTCTCTCCCAGTGCCTGATCTTAACTGTCCCAGCTCTCTCTATATGGCCTGGATGGAGGCGCTGAGTTTCGGTATCAACTGTCCCGCCCTGCTCATTCGTGGAAACCAGGAAAACGTCATGACCTTCTACTGCCAGTAAAACTCATCATCAAACATTTATAACCATGTAAACTGCAGTCACATTCAGCAACGAGATGTAAAACTTCATGGGAATCAGACCTGATGAACTGAAATGAGCTGCTTAATTCTCTTGTACAATGATTGTATTACTTCAGATGTATATTTATTAGCATGTATGTATAATCTTTGAGGATGATACAAGTCAATAAGATGGAGTTATACTGGTGGAGGGAAGCACTTTATCTCTTATCTTGGGACCTTAATTTCAAAGCATAAAATATTATAAATAAAAGAGACATTTTGACCACATTAATAATCAGAATAACTTTTGGTTAACAATTACAAATATGTTCTTGCTCTGCTTTTCAGTCTGAAATGTGTAAGTAACAATTGCAAACATTTGATTGATATCAATAGTCTTGTTTTCAAATACTTTGTTACATGTTTAAGATGTTAAAGTGGGATGCTGTAACATTTAGGTGAGACAGGTGTAAAGTGTGCGACAGATCAAGGATGAGGCAGGAATCAATTCTCTATTTAAGCTTTTTACTCAATAGTTGAAACAATATGTAACAGTAATAAATGGGAAATTAACATTTATAATTATTATCTTTAAACAAAAACATTGAGTGTAAGCCAAATCAAAGAAATTAACAAAACAATCCTTAAATCTAAAGTTTGAACTAGGCGACAAAAAGAAAAACAAATAAAAACCGAGGTCATCAGTGTACACGACACCCGAACTAAACTAATTAAACTCAAAACTCAAAATACACAGCTGGCAAAACACTTAAACTAACAAAACAGTAATCTAAACTAAAACAAACCGGAGAAGACGGTCAAAGCTTAGTTTAGAATCACACAACAACCATCACATTATGTTACTTAAAGCCAATGAAGTTCAACAAGCAATCTCAAATTACCACAGTAAACTGAGATAATAAATCACTAGACAGCCGAAGCATTGCACAATCAAATTGCGCGGAGCACAAATGGTACGAAGCAGAGCGCACACCACACATTGGTCTATCGAGGCTTTAAATCCTTGCGGCTCGTCCGGGGATTGGTGGAACCGACACAGTCATAATGATGATGGACAGATGGTAAACCAATAAGAAACCGAAGGGCTGAGCAAGCGGAGAGGAGGGTGAAAAAAAAATAGACAGAAAGAAAACATCAAACATAACAACTTTAATATACACGGCAGTCGGATACTGTTTTCTCTGCACCTACCAAGTCAGTAGAGGACCACAGACACCTGTATGTCCAAGTGCTCAAGTGCACACTGCGCAGTGAACTACTGGAGACTCATCACACCCTCCATCAACAAACACATTTTTACAAATCCTACACAGGAAATGCAGAACTTCTCCTTTCTTTAGCCACGCAGTATCAAATTCCATTAAAACAACTCTCTCCTAGCAGTCATTACTTCATACCCTCATCCAGTATCTTAGATTTTGTCGCTTTTAACCATGAAACATCTCAAAGTACACAACACTTGGTCACAATGAGAGATAATCTACCTATGGTAAGGGGAAAAGTGTGAAACCAATAGTCTCTGGCTGCAGGCTTGCAAATGCAGTCTCAGACACATGCATTTAAGGGCAGGGGTTAGGTCAGGGGTGGGCAAACTCAGTCGTGGAGGGCCGGTGTCCTGCACAGTTTAGCTCCAACCCTGATCAAACACACCTGCTTATAGATAATTAGTGATCTTGGAGACACTGATTAGCATGTTCAGGTGTGTTTGATTAGAGTTGAAGCTAAATTATGCAGGACACCGGCCCTCCACGACTGAGTTTGCCCACCCCTGACCTAACCCCTGCCCTTGAATGCATGTGTCTGAGACTGCATTTGCAAGCCTGCAGCCAGAGACTATTGGTTTCACACTTTTCCCCTTACCATAGGTAGATTATCTCTTATTGTGACCAAGTGTTGAGGTGCATACATTAAAAGCATGCATGCAGTCTCAGCTTGCACGTACACCCAGTCTGCAGCCAGAAATTTCTCCTTAAAAAAAACATCTTTTCCTTTCCTCACGTCTTGGTTCCACCTCCTCAGGATGCAATTGAAGGATGCTAGAAAAAGATGCGAGGATGATGCGTTGAATCAAATGAAATATCCTTGCTATCCTTAGCATTACTTCAAAACATTCTCATTTTAATCATACTGATTTTGTGTGTACATCTTACATATTAGAGAGAATAATTTATATTGTAATAGTTTCAACCTTCACAAATCGCCAAACTTTTCTGTATTTATTTTTAATTTTACTCATTAACAAAGAAATATTCCCAGTTATTACATGCTTTTTGTGCTTAAAGGTACAATCAGATTTAAAGGGTCCGTGAAAACAATACAAATAACTTAGTGCTTGAGATTCCCGTTATTGTGTGTTTGAATTTCCTGCTGTAGTTAGTGATTATTGGCGCAGAAATGAAGTGGCGAGAGAATTTACGCGCATCATGTTTAGCCTACAAAACACTTCAGCAAAAGATCCACTAGGTGCTCATGACTCCTCAGGAAGCCTCCTCTATCATCGCAGTGCACTTAAAAAATTTAGATGTCCTAAAAGACGGCTGAGCACCCATACTCCACTCACTCACTCTCTATCTCTCTATCTCTCACGTACAGCTATATTTGTGAAGATTTTCCATAGCCATAATAATTTTCATACTGTACAGACTGTTTATTATATCCCCATATCCCAAGTGTACTCCTAAACACAACCCTCAAAAGGAAACATTCTGCACTTTTACATTTATAAACACTTCATTCTGTGTGATTTATTGGCTGTTTGCCTCATGCAGACCAAAAATGTCCCAACATCATCAAAATGTACTGGTATTGCTTTACTTGTGGGGGTATTTGGTCCTCTCAAGATGAGGATTACAAGGTACACACACACACACACACACTCACTCTCTCTCACATGTGCACACACACATGCATTTTCTACCCTCAAATTATGAATTTGTACAAATGTAAATAATATATGAGGCTCCAATATTATCAGATTGTGCTTCTTGTATGAACTGCTTATTGACCAGCAGCCTCTTCCAAAAAAGAAAAAAAAAAAATCACCTCGAAGCTTAATGGTTAATACAGTCAACACTAAAACTAACACAGAAAATGTCTCAATCTTTTGTTTAAACTCATGTAACTACAGTTTTCTTATTATTTTGATGATCTAAATAAATCATTAAAGAAATGCATCTAATGTTCCTGGTTTCTACTGATTGTAAATGACTGCATAATTTTACATTTTACAAAAAGTTCTGTAACACTTTAAAGCATCCTCGCTACACATGTTCCATGTACTTGCTATTGTAATTACAATCAATTATGCATAACTAAACCCAACCCACATTCACACTCAACAACCCTTATGTACAAGTAAGGAATAAAGTACATTCTGTAATGTGAATAAATCATGGGTGAATAGTATATTTATAAACTAAAAAATATGCATAAATGTTTTACTTGTTTCAGAAGAAAATCAATTAAATGCTTGTCAGTGTTGGTACTAGAAAGGCAAGAGTCAACAGAGGTACCGGCAGAGCAAGAGTCAATGGTGGTAATGACAAGGCAAGAGTCAATGGTGATACCAGCAGAACAAAAATCAATGGTGGTGATTGCAAGGCAAGAGTCAGTGTTGGTACTAGCAAAGCTAGAGTCAATTGTGGCACTAACAAGGCAGAGGTCAATGGTGGCACTGGCGGTACTAGCAAGACAAGAGTTAATAGTGGCATCGGTAGAGAAAGAGTCAAAAGTGGCACAGGCAAGACAAGAGTCAGTGGTGGTAGCAGAGCAAGAGTCAATGGTGGTACTGGCAGAACAAGAGTCAATGGTGGTACTCACAAAGTAAGAGTCAATGGTGGTACTGGCAGATTAAGAGTCAATGGTGGTACTGGAAGAGCAAGACTCAATCGTGGTACTGGCAGAGCAAGAGTGAATGGTGGTTCTGGGAAGGTAAGAGTCAATTGTGGTACTGGCAAGGTAAGAGTCAATAGTGGCACCTGCAAGGTAACATTCAATGGTGGCACATGCAAGGTAAGAGTCAATGGTGGTACTGCCAAGGTAAGAGTCAATGGTGGCACTGCCAAGGTAAGAGTCAATGGTGGCACCTGCAAGGTAAGGGTCAATGGTGGCACCTGCAAAGCAAAAAGTTAATAGTGGCACCGGTAGAGAAAAAGTCAAAGGTGGCACAGGCAAGGCAAGAGTCAGTGGTGGTTCTGGCAAAGTAAGGGTCAATGGTGGTACTGGCAGAGCAAGAGTTAACACTGGCACCGGTAGAGAAAAAGTCAAAGGTGGCACAGGCAAGGCAAGAGTCAGTGGTGGTACTCGCAGAGCAAGAGTAAATGGTGGTACTGGCAGATCAAGAGTTAATGGTGGCTCTGGCAAGGCAAGAGTCAATGGTGGTACTGACAAAGTAAGAGTCAATGGTGGTACTGGCAGAGCAAGAGTCAATGGTGGTACTGGCAGATCAAGAGTCAATGATGGTACTGGATGATCAAGACTCAATCGTGGTACTCGCAGATCAAGAGTTGATGGTGGTTCTGGCAAAGTAAGAGTCAATGGTGGTACTGGCAGACCAAGAGTCAATGGTGCCGGTACTTGCAAGGCAAGAGTCAATGGTGGTACTGGCAGAGCAAGAGCTAATGGTGGTACCGGCAAGCTAAGAGTCAATGGTGGTTCTGACAGACCAAGGTACCGGAAAGGAAAGTCAATAGTGGTACAGTCAAGGCAAGAGTCTTGGGACTTGGGGTTCTGAAAAAGCAGCTATAGGGCTGAAGCTCTATGTAAGTGACCAAACTGGCTTAGGGTCTAGTAAGGCAGACATGGTGTGAGCAGGCCCTGGCGAGGCAGATATAACATTGATCCTACTTCCCTCTCCCACAGTGAAATGGGAGCCATTTAGCAATAGTCTATAAATTCCACAGGAGACAAAGGAAGTTTTCCTCCAGGCAGCTGTTCTTGACAACATAGTCCACAACATACTCCTCAATAGGGCATCTGTACTGTTGGGTTCATGGTAGAGGCAACTGATAACAGGTGTGAAGGCAAGCATTGTAAGAACACATGCACAGTTTATTTACAAAAGCAAACAAAACAACTTTAGACTAGACTAGCCATAAAAAACAAAACTAACTCACTGACAGCAGAGATGCACAATCAAAGCTAGACAAGGAACAAAGAAAATATGAGGATAATGCCGCAGTCACACTACAGTTAGTGCATGCGAAATTCTGTAGTATGGCGCTGCGAAAAGGGGCGAGATTAAACAAGATTATTAGACATTAAAAAAAGCAATTGACTGGTCCATGTTTTAAATCTCTGTCCAGAGAGGTCATGTTTTGATCCTCGATTGGTCTCACGCAGTCAAGTGATGCGATTTCGTAGGTCAGAGTTCACAAAGCTTGAACTTTCCAATGCAGTGAACTGCAAAGTTGCAGCACGCCCCTGAGTTTCCGGGCTGACGCATTCGCGTGCGTATGAATGAAAGTCTATAGGGAGAAAAGTGCAGTGTGACGGCAGCTTAATGTTAGGGTTCACATGACACGAAACCGCCAATGGGAAACAAGACACATGACAAAGACAACCAATGAAAACATGACATATGAACAAAGGAGCACATGCCAGGAACAAAGCAGGAAACATGAAGGCAAGATAACTACAAAATTAAAGACATTGTGAAACAATACGAGTTACACCATTCCAACTTCCAATGTCAAAATACTGTAAGCTTCAAATAGCAGCTATAACAACTGAAATTGATTTTCTATACAAATGTAACTGCAATAGTCTAGGTTCTATGAACTGCATCATTATTGTCAACAGTGTTGCACGTATTACAAGTAACTGGAGTTATGCAATAAGATTACTTTTTTTATTCCTTTTTTAAATATGCAACTAGTAAAGCAACACATTCGTTTTTCATATCCAAGGAAATATTAAAGATCTTTGTCAAAACTTTCAGTTATTTTGTTTTCACACAAATTGTTGAGAGAAATCATATGCTAACCTTGGTTGTGACTGAATTGCCTCTTCTGAAATAATTTGGGAACTGTTTACGGGCTAAAGAAATTACCAAATTAAAAATGGTCCATATTTCTTTTTTCTTTCTTTGAACAGGAAGCGTTTCGAAAATGTTTCACAGGTTTCTGAAATCAGCTAAACTCGCTTCAAAAGTAAAGCCCCAAGTTGGAAAGTCCAAAGTTTCCAGTCCAATCCAGTCAATATGTGGTCATGCAAGTCATTCAGACCAGGAAACCTATGACTTTTAATGAATTCATTCATCAAAGACTTCAGATGAAGGAGAGCAGATCTTCAGATGTCTAAACTTAGGTCTTTGTTTTCCCCTTTTTTTGCTTGTAATGTTTACTAGTTTTATATTAATCGAGCTTTGTTTCTGCATGACTAAGAGTTTTGCTTCTGGCTGACCACATCTCCATTGGACAGATCTACATGAATCCAACTACTTGATATTTCCAAACAAGATTTCAAAGATAGCAAAATAACACAAATAACCTCAAGCCATGGTTCTGCAACAGTGCTTGTGTATGTACAATACTGTATATGCAGGTGGGTGTATGTGAGGAGATGCAATTAAGGTATAAAAGACAATGCAACTCATTTTCAGAGAGCAGGTGAAGGTCTGGATGTGTGGGACGTTCTGCGTTTTGATCATCCAGTGCGATTTATTTCTATCCGAGCGATTATGCTGTGATATTCACAAGGATTAACGCAGAAAAAAAGTCCTAGAGGATCCACCATGTCCAGACCCATTGCGCACATCAGAAACTTAATCCCGGGTGGTGGACTCCCAGACAGTCGACCACCGGAGAACAACCTTCAGGATGTTACCATGAATTTGGAAAAGGTTGATTATGTGATGGAGCAGGACAAGAGAAAAATGTCATTCTTCAATCCCCTTGATCCCATACCAAACTTTGAATTTTATGCTAAAGACACTTGGACTGGACGTATAAAAAGTGCCAGACCTTCACTAGATGTTCTGCGCAAATCAGTAAGTGAAATCTCTATTGATTTGCCTAAAAAATACAGTGTCAGAATCTGAAGTGAGTGTTAAATATCAAACATGAAGACTACTGTTTGCATATGTTATGCTTTTGGTGGTGATTGATCATATGTTCCTGTCAACAGCCGGACCCTGATGATCTTCCTCCATCACCAGAGGATGATGGACGGCCCAAAGTCAAACTTGTTCGGTTTGGATGGGTTCTGGGAGTCATGGTGTGAAAACAGCAGAAATTAATTTGATCTCTTTAACTTTTCAGATGCTCTTGAATCATTTTTGTCTAAAAAAGTAATTGTTTTAAGAGTTTGGAACACAAATCGTTTAGATTTCTGCAGTTGCAACATAAATTATTTGGGAAAACGGTGCAATCTATAAAATCCTCCATCAAAATAAAAATGCTTGGTGTTTCAACTCAAATATGGGCCAGATAAGGGCAAACCCAACCGCTGGTTATACACAGATTATACACACCGTATTTTAGTTTTTAAGATTATAGAATGCACTGTTTACCCAAATGTTGTGCAAAAAAAAGTCCTTAGTATTTTATTGGGGTTTTTTTTTGGTGATACGCCAGCACAAAGCGGCACACGATTGTGAAGTGGAAAGAAAATAATAAATGCTTTTCAAAAGTTTAACAAATACAAATCTGAAAGTGTGGCTTGCTATTGTATACAGCCCCCTGAAAACCACCATTTTCTGTAAATACAGCTGTACGTCCTTTCCTTTGTGTGTACCTAGCTTAATCTGTTCATTACATCAAGGAGCAGAATGAAAACAAGTCTAATATATAATAGGGAAGGGATGATATAGATATCTATATCTATCTATCTATCTACCTACCTACCTACCTACCTACCTACCTACCTACATACATATATATATATATATATATATATATACACATACACACACACACACACACACACATATACACAGATAGATAGATAGATAGATAGATAGATAGATAGATAGATAGATAGATAGATAGATAGATAGATAGATAGATAGATAGATAGATAGATAGATAGATAGATAGATAGATAGATAGATAGATAGATAGAGTCTCTTCATAGACTACTAATGAGAAATCTCAACATCAAAGCAAAGACAACATTGTCTTGTGCTTCGGGTGAAATAGGTTCTGAACAAGTGAAACAACAGAGTATAACAGTGATTGTGTGACAGATTCGCTGTATGCTGAATATCTGGGGAGTCATTATGTTTCTGCGGCTGCCGTGGATCACGTCTCAAGCTGGAATCAGTGAGTCGATTCCTAATCTGACTGATTCACTTCAAATCATTTCCTTAATAATTTCCCGTGACAATCTCAAAAGCTTTTTAAACAGACGGATTGCTTAAATTGTACCTTTTTGCTTGTAGTTCTGACATACGTCATCATCTTCATGTCTGTCACCATCACAACAATCACAGCGACGTCAGTGTCTGCAATCTCCACCAATGGGAAGGTCTACTCTGGTGAGTGAAGAAAATAACACTTGTCATGTTGGTTTTAAGCACAGGTTTTGTCTACTTTTTTTCTAAAATATATATATACAGTTGAAGTCAGAATTATTATAGGAATTAAATATATTCCTGTATATTTTTTTCTGAATTTAGGTTTGTTCTATACCATTTTGATTGTTCTGATAATCCCAAACAAATATTGCTTATGGGGGCTAATAATATTGACCTTAAAATGGCTTTCAAAACGGCTTTTAAAATAAAAGAAATAAGGCTTTCCCCAGAAGAAAAAAAATATTATAGGAATTACTGTAAAAAAAGAAATCCTTGCTCTGTTAAACATTATTTGGGAAATACTTGAAAAAGACAATTCACAGCAGGGCAAATAATTTTGACTTCAACTGTTCATACCAAAACAATAAGCATTTACTTAAGCAGATCTGGCCAACAAATCCAGAAACAAAACAAAAATCAGTAAAATGTATTTCTGTAGGATAAAGATGAGTCAAAACTAATCTTTCCACCAGGTGGTACGTACTTCTTGATTTCACGAAGTCTGGGTCCGGAGCTTGGAGCGCCCATTGGTTTGCTCTTCTCGTTCGCCAACGCTCTCGCCTGCTCGCTCAACACAGTGGGATTTGCAGAAACCGTGAGAGACGTTCTCAAAGTGAGATTTTATTCAGAAAGCTGCTTGAAAGAAAAAAGCATGGATATAGGACATGCATTATGACTGCTTGTTTATGCTGGGCAGTATTATATGCAGTGTGGATTACATAATCAGGTTATGTACTTGTAATTAGAGTAAACTACTTTATAAAATTCTCAAAATCAGATTACAGCTACTTCTGAATGGATTACATGATTGTTTTTTATAATTCATTGACTGTTATTGTTTAAACTGTTTCATGATATACCTGTCGCTAATACACATTCATGATTGGTCACATTTATTTAGTGAAGAGGGATATAAATATACATAGTTAACATTTGAAGTGGATCAACAAGATTCATGAAAGTTGTCTGATTAGTTCCACAAAAAAAAAAAAAAAGTATCTCAAAAATCTGCCATAATCTGTTTTTATATTCCAATTTTTTTCGTAGAAGTGCTCTGTGCTGCTGAAGATATCATTCTGGATTTTGGCTTTCAATTGTATGGTGGTTCTGAATTGTCAAACCACCTCTTAATCGCTTTATAATGAAAGTAAATAAAAATTCAAAGCAATCAAACCGAATCAGATTTTTTATAACAGATAAAAATTCAAAGTCAGTGTGGAAATATGATTGACAACATGAGGTCATATATATATATATATTTTATTTATTTTTATATGCAAAAATTTGAGATTTAAATGATCAAAGTAATATAAAAAGTATTAAAGAGACCGTTCACACCCCCAAAAATTACATTTACTAACCATTTATGCCCTCAAGTGGTTTCAGACTGAGTTTCTTTATTATGTTGAAAAAAAAAAAGAAATTTTGAAGAAAGCTGAAAAGCTTTAACCATTGACTTCCATAATAGGAAAAACCAGCCTGATCTCACGAGAAAACGTAAGTATTTTACGTTTTGTCAGTTTAGTGGCTAATTCGTACGAATTGGTACAAGTTCAGTCGTACAAAATTGTAAGATTTTAAAAAGGAGGCGTGGCACCTAAACCCACCCCTAAACCCAACCTTTATTGGGTGATGAGCAAATCGGACGAAAATGTACAAATTAGATCATAAGAATTCATATGAATTAGCCACTAAATCAAAAAGTTACGAATTGCCGTGAGATTGTGTTGGGAAAAACAGATACTAAGGAAGATAATGGTTACAAGATTCCAATAATCTTTTCCTAAATAATCTTCTTTTGTGTTGAACAGAAGGTTGTGTAAATTGCTTCCTTGTCCTCATTTGTAAGTCGCTTTGGATAAAAGCGTCTGCTAAATGACTAAATGTACATGTAAATGTAAGAAACTCAGAATTTGAAACAAGTAAACTGTGAGTAAATGCTGACAGAGAACTGCCCATCATTGCTCTTTTTAAAAAGAAACCATTGAGGCTGATGAAAAAAGCAAAATAGCATCTGTCAAAATAGTACAAGAATATCCGACTTCATTGTATGAGACTTTAAATAAGGGTTAGCACAAAAGTAATCTAAAAGTAGTCAGATTACATTCCCATAAATGCGTAATCTAGATTATATTACTGACAACATATCTTGTCATGTAATTTGTAACTGATTACAATTCTTAGGTATATCCTACTTTAATGTATGAGACATTAAATAAGGATCAGCATGAAAGTAATCTAAATGTAATCCAAAAGTAGTCAGATTACATTTACATAAATGACTAATTGATTATATTGATTGTATTACTTGATTATATTACTGACTACAAATTGTCATGTAATTTGTAACTGATTAAATGATTACAAAGTATATCATACTTCAGTTTATAAGAGTTAGCACAAAAGTACTCATTTATGGGAATGTAATTTGACTACTTTTGGATTACATTTAGATTAATCTATATCATATTACTGACTTGTAATTTGTAACCGACTACAATTCTTAAGTAATTCTTAATTACCCTTTTCTCTCTTCTCAGGAAAACAATGCTCAGATGGTGGACGACGTGAATGACGTGCGGATTATTGGGACGATTACGGTCTGCATCCTCCTCCTTATCACATTCGCTGGCATGGCATGGGAGGCGAAGGTAAAATTCTCAGCTTTGCTAAGATCCTCTGCAATGCTTGCCCTTTTGACGACACAACTGCCATTGTTTTTCCTGATTTCGGCTCCATCACAGGCTCAGATCCTGTTCTTCATTGCGCTGTTGATCTCCTTAGCTAATTATTTTGTTGGGACGTTCCTTCCTCCCACTCCAGAGAAGCAGGCGGTGGGATTTTTCGGCTACCGCGGTGAGTACACAACAACACCAAAGCCTTCATGTACTCCTAGTAGTAATTGTTCCTGCAACAACAAAACAATTAAAAACAATAAAAAGACCTAACAAGTTTGCTTTTCCTTCCAGCTGAGATTTTTGTGGATAATCTGCTGCCTTCCTTCCGAGGAAAAGACGGCTCTTTCTTCAGGATGTTTTCAATCTTCTTTCCCTCTGCCACAGGAATTCTGTCTGGCGTCAACATTTGTGGAGATCTCAAGGTAATCTTCAGAGATTCACCAATATATGAGCTAACAACCGGTAGCTTTAAAATACAGCTGATGATCAGGACAGATCCTGCCAATCCAAAAACAGGCAACACATTTTTTTTTCTGTATGTTAAGAAAATTTATCATGTAGAACTAATTTGAGAAAATTCCCTGAAATCATAATATTAAATGATGGTATAAGGCTAACTTCTTAACTGTGTATCAAAATCAGAGCATCTCTAGTAATCTTACTAGTTTCCAGGCACAGTAATTAGAGTAAATTAATCTGCCTTTAACATGACAGCAGATGCATTTCTGTGTTTTGCAGGATCCCTCTGGTGGGATTCCTAAAGGGACCCTGCTGGCCATTTTCTGGACCACAGTGAGCTATTTACTCATTGCAATTACAGTCGGTGAGATGACACCTTTTAGATTTTTTTTATTTGATTTGACACTATCTAATTTAAACACACTTAAATTAATGCACATATGAAGAATGCTGATGGTGTGTGAATGAACATCACCAGCGGCAAAGCGACCAATCACTTCAGTGGAGAGCTCAAGCTACACAAGGCTTTGGTGACTGAATGTGAACGTGTCCAGCAATCCACACACTTTGAGAGTCTTTCACAGGGTTCCCACTCATTCATAAGCAGCCGATTCGATGACTTAACACTTTACTCACACTTAATATTTAAATTAAAATGTCAGAGTAATGATTTTTAAATGTTTAACTTTCTAAACATGAAGGCTGCATTTACACTGCATTATTTTGATGACCTGCTTAGATCATCTTCTAAAAGTGACTTGTCTCCAATAGTCTGCATTTACACAGCACACGGCGAAGGTGCAATGATACGAAAAAAAAAAATATATATTTTATTATAGTTTATGACAGAAATGTTCTTATTCTTATCTCGTTTTAATCTAGGCCTTTTTAAACCAGTAGGCATCTTAATCGTAATGTCCATGTCGTGATTTATACGCGTGATGCATGCAACATTTTTATCTTAGTTTATAATGGTTACGTGGCGGATGATATTTCTCTCTCTCGTTAACATGCTTAATACCTGTGCTATATGACAATATAAAAGCTTTTTTAGCCCTCCTGTATGAGGATTAAGGTTTGAGACTCTGCTGAAGTCTGTTCTGAAATGAAAGCATCAGAGTTGACATCTTTGGTTTTGGTTTTTAATGATGCCAGACTCACATTGACAGGAGAAAATCTGATCTACCTGCTTTCACTGCAGACACAGATCCGATTCATATCAGGTAAATGTCTACATATGAACAAGGCCTGAATCTGATTTGAGTAAATCTGAATCCATGTGATTTTTTCCTGCTAACCTGCTTTCTCTGTGCCACACGGGAGAAGAAAATCGGAACTGAGTCACTTGAACTATGCAGTGTAAATGCAGTCTTATACTGTTTCTTTTTTTAATATAATTATTTTTTTAGGGGTTTTTCACCTTTCTTTGGAAAGGACAGTAGAGGTTGCATACAGGAAAGTATTGGGAGCAGAAAGAGGGGAGAGGGTCGGCAAAGGACCTCGAGCCAGGAATCGAACTTGGGTCGCTGTGAGCACCATGGTGTTGTGTCAACACAATCTCACGGCAATTCGTAACTTTTTTTTTTAGTGGCTAATTCGTACGATCTAATTCGTACAATTTAGTACGATTTGCTCATCCTCCAATGATGGTTGGGTTTAGGGGCGGGGTTAGGTGTCACGCCTCCTTTTTAAAAATCGAACCATATCGTACGACTGAACTCGTTTAATTAGCCACTAAACTGTCAAAACGTAAAATACTTACGTTTTCTCGTGAGATCAGGCTGGTTGTGTCGACACACTTTACCACTAGGCTATTGGCGCCAACTATAGACCGTCTTAAACAGTCATGTTGTTGTTGTTGTATTCAGAACTATTAATATTCAAATGTACTGAAATATTTATAAAATATGCATTATGTGTCATAGTTCTTAGACAAGATTCTAATTTAAGATTTTTAAACTAAGTAACTTTTTTCATTGTGTTTTTGACAGAAACACAGTAAAATTGTAACACCAAAAATAAAATTCATTTCAAATTTAATGCATGCATTTTCAAGGACGTATGCATGTTTTTAAGTACTTTTCAGGCCTTGAATCCACATGTCTGAAATTTAAGTACTTTTAACAAGCGTGACCTGAAAAAAATATATATTTCTGCAAAATTGTGGCAAAAAAACTTTAAAGTTTAAACAAACAAATTTAATTTAGCTATGTTCAACTTAATTTATTTCAATTCAGCCCATATAAATTGTTTGCAACCACTTTCCCTAAAATAGTGAAGTAAATCAAATTAATCATTTTTTTCAGTGTGGGCACCCTGCTTTCAACATTAAGTAAACGAAGAGCAACTTTCACAAAAACAAACACCAGTAGAGCTCACGTGAATCTTATTGCTCTACCTGACAAAAAGAGAAATAGAATGGATATATTTTTGAAATGTACATTGTATAATTTAACTGCAGATTAACTATGCATACACTTGACACTTACTGTCCAATTATTCTGATTTTGATTGTAATGTAATAATCCACACAATTTTTAATTCTGCTTTGAAACAATAATTTTTGTGTAAAAGTGCTATATAAATAAACTGGGGTTGAATTTTGCGTAATAACAGAAAGGTAAACAATCTTTTTCATATAATTGTCTTTGTTTAAATATTTAAAATCACTTTTAAAATAATAAGTTATGTCGAAATATAAGCACTTCAGCAAATAATAACCGTATCCTCACACTATCATTTACTTCTGTTTTCTCTTTCAGCTGCAAGTGTGGTAAGGGATGCCTCCGGCAGTCTTAATGACAGCTTAGCGCTCGATTCCTCAATCCAGTGCAGTGGTTTGGGCTGTAAACTGGGCTGGAACTTCGACCACTGTGAACAAAACCACACCTGTAGCTTTGGACTGGCAAACTACTTCCAGGTGAGCACATCTGTCAGAACTCAGTTGCAGAAGTAGATTTTTTCTTAATTATTATTAAAAATGTAAAGATAATCATATATTTTTCTTTAACTATTTAACTATTCTTTAACTATTTATACAATGATAACCATTTTATTTTTTATTTGATTGTTCATTTTCTGTGCTTGAATAGTGTTAGACTCCCCAAAAACCATAAAGCTCTGTTTATTTAACTTTCATGTTTTACTTTGTCGTAATTATATGTAGGTAATTTAGTATTTTATACAGATGCACCATAGAAAACAAAACTTGATCATCACTGTTAATCTAAATGAATGGAATCTTTCCAAATAGAGATATTCAACTCATCTGGTAAAATTTTATTCATATCTCAATATATAAATCACAGTGTCCATTTCTTTCCAATAATGTTCAGCCCTACAACACTCAGGTTTCATATTTGAATTCTAAATGGTAGAAAGCTATACATGCATGCATTTAGCATAATGACAAGACTATGAGGTACTGCACATAAAAAATACTATGGTTAATACTATAGTGTTTTTGAACCATGCTTAAGGAAAATGTATTATAGTGTATATCACTAACAAGATTGTGTAAATGAATGCATACTGTAGTATGAACCAAGGGGTAGGTTTGCACTTAATATTGCTGAAGACGGGTGAATCAAACAATATATATATATATATATATATATATATATATATATATATATATATATATATATATATATATATATATACATATACACTGAAAAAAATTATTCAAAGATGATTCCTTGGATTTACAAATTTTTTTACGTTAAGTAGTTGTAAATAATTTATTTAAGCTGAATTTAAACAAACAAATTAAGTTGAACATTGCTCAATTTAATTTGTTTGTTTAAATTCAACACAAATAAATTGTGTGCAACAGTTTTGCATGCAACACTTTTTTCAGTGTATATATATATATATATATATATATATATATATATATATATATATATATATATATATATATATATATATATATATATATATATATATATATATATATATATATATATATATATATATATATATATAAATCCTCTCTTCATACAAATTATTATGTTTCAGGCCTTTACACTGAAAAAAATTATTCAAAGATGATTCCTTGGATTTACTCAATTTTTTTACGTTGAGTTGTTGTAAACAATTTATTTGGGCTGAATTTATACAAACAAATTAAGTTGAAGATTGTTAAATTTGTTTGTTTAAATTCAACACAAATAAATTGTTTGCAACAGTTTTGCATGCAACACTTTTTTCAGTGTAGCCAAGGTGGATTCGGTTGGTTCGAAAGACCAAAAGTTGGATTATTATTATTATTTTTTAAATTTTCCTTATTATTCAAATGGCCAAATTCTGACTAAGGAAGGTTGAATGTACTGGCCAGTTTGTTATTATTATATTAAATGCACACATAAAATAATATCGTAAACAATTTGATAAAATAGTTGGAAATATTTTTGGTACATTAAAAAGCGTGGTTATGATAACCATCCGACAAGCTAATCCAGCGAAAAAAGTTCTTAAAATGTCACTAAAATGCACCATTTATAGCTCATAATTAAATAGAAAATCTGGAAAATAACTGCAAAAAGGGTTTTCAGAAGAAAAAAAAAATAGCCACCCCTTTCAATAAACTGGCTACAGGCCTGATAGTGTAATGCAGTGTTTCCCAACCCTGTTCCTGGAGGCACACCAACACTACATATTTTGAATGTCTCCCTTATCTGACCCATTAACTTCAGGTTTTGGAGTCTCTTCTAATCTTCTGATGAGTTGATTCAGGTGTGTTTGATTAGGGAGAGGTTGAAAATGTGTACTGTTGGTGTGCCTTCAGGAACAGGGTTGGGAAACATTGGTGTAATGTTGACTTTACTAATGTAAAGTTTATTAACTGATAAAGAGAGAGTATAATCAAGACTTCCGTTTATTTTAGCAATAGTGCAAATAAAACATGTCATCAATATAGGCTATATTTTCTGACAAATTGTTTCGACTGAAATTGGACATACTCGGAGAGATTAGGAGAACTGGCCGGGATCATACTTTATCTGTTTATTCTGCAGTTAGTTTTCAGGGCATATTATTCACAGACTATATCAGTCTGCTATATATAGCGATATCCTGCGTCACGAGCATTAAGGGCATTATCTTGATGGACTGTATAGTGAACTTGCGTTTACAATATGTGTCTACTTTCATTGAAAACAAAGCACCTTATGTCCACCTTTTTTGCTGCCGCCATCCTTACTTGTGTGTCACCCAACATGTCAAAAAAACAAGCCACTGCGTTTGGCGCTGCTTGTATCTGAAGGCAGCCACAGTCTCTCACATGATAGCAGGCACAGCCAATTAGGCACAGTCCATATGCGTTTTGGGGGCTGGAGGACTCAAGGAGAACGTGATTTAACCCTTTCTGATTGTCTAGGTCTCTATGGTCTAGACCAGGGATGGGCAAACTCGATCCTGGAGGGCCGGTGTCCCTGCATAGTTTTGCACCATCCCTAATCAAACACACCTGCTTGTAGCTTTCTAGTGATCTTAAAGACACTAATTAGGGTGTTCAGGTGTGTTTGATTAGTGTTGGAGCAAAACTCTGCAGGGACACCGGCCCTCGAGGATCAAGTTTGCCCATGCCTGGTCTAGACTCTAGGTTAACATGGACAGCGCAATTTTTTTTTTAAGTGGATTAAATTATTGGTGGGGACATTTTTATGCTCTGTGGATATCGGCAGGGACACGTCACCTCCGTCCACCCTAAATCTACGCTCCTGGTATGAACTAACAATAATCAACTGATAAACTGTAGTGAATACTGCAGTTTTCTTTAGGTTTTACTATGAGCAATTCCAGCGTTATGGATGTGATATTTGCAGTAAAACTCAAAACATGAATTCACATAGGAAGTATATGTTAACATTATATTGAAACAACTGCTTATATATTCCCGAACAACTGACCACAGATTTAAGGGACAACACAAAAATAATAACCTGTAAACATGTTTTGTACTTTAAACGAGGAAAATAAAGATGCGTTATGGATGTGACCAAAAAAGTATGCGAGTTTACAGTGTACAATATACTTTGTAGAACTTCTGTGAATTAACCTGCACAGCCCAAAGGAAATAATGCTAATAAAAAGGATAAAATATGTCTCTCTATAGAACAAAAACTATTGACTTCATTTTATTCGACATTTTTGCATTTATGAGGAAAAAGTGTCAATATGGATGTAACATCTCTCCGTTGGGGATGTGACCAATGTGAAATTTCCACTTGTGTGACTTTGGTCCATGAAATATAATTGTTTGAAAACACTGACAGAGCCATTTTTGAGAATTTCTAAAGTACTGTAAAACACAAGCCTACACCACATTTTTCCATATTTTGGTGAAAACTTTTGCATGGAATTGCTCCACTAGTAAAGTGTGGTGTGTTGTAATATAATATGCGTATTGTTGCAGAAAACTCTAGAATTACCACAACAGATTAATTTGAATGCTTTACAATGGTTTAAAACACCACGGTATTTACTATAGTATTTTTAGGGTGTTTTTGGTGTTACTCTAGATCTCTGACATCATTTCCTGTTGCTTGGAAGTATATCAGTACGTTACCTTGGTAATTAACTGAAATAAATATCAAAGTAAGCTTAAGTAGTACAATTACTTGAGGTAAAACAGAAAATTCTAGCTATATAGAAATGTTGATTTAAAAATGGACATAAGCAAATTACTAAATGTGTACTTTCAAGAGTTCACACTTAGCTGATGATTGATTATGAAGCGTGTTCAGCAAGCTGTCCCGGGAGAGAGCGCTGAGCTCATAAGATCCCCGAGCCCAAGGCTCACTCCAGTTTGCAGGGCGAGAGAGGAGTTTTAGTTCAGGTAGGTCTCGAGAACTCCCCTGCTTGTTAATGGCGAATGCGAATTAGGAACAACTATGGAGAGAAATATTGCTGGTTAATCGCTCATCTATGGTATCAATTTGGTTGGGTCAATTTACTTATGTTACATGTCTTTGACCTGTGGGAGGAAACCGGAGAGCCCAGGGAAAACCCACGTGAGCACAGGGGGAACATGTAAACTCCGCACAGAAATGTCAACTTGGCCAGGTGAAGACTTGAACCAGAGACATTCTTGCTGTGAGGCAACAGTGCTAACCACTGGGCCACCGTGCCGCCCTGTCAAGGAAAAGGGGGTGAGTAGGGGTGGATTCTTCAAGATGAAGATGGCTAAGGTAAGATGCTCTGGTTAATTATGGCGATTTAGGAATCGTCTGATTAGTGGATCAAGCATTAGCTAATGTAGGACCAGCCGAAGTCAATCAGAAGCATGTGCTCCTCTTGAAATTAGTTTATAAATAAACTTCACATAGTAGCATTTAATTACCATATCAATTAATCAAATTTCACTGTAAAAACACCAATATAAAAATACTTTCAAACAAAAGGTTAATAAGTAAAAGAGGAAATGAACACATTTTATATATATATAAATATAGATACATACACGCACACATGTAGCTTATTTTTCAATAAGCAAGATGCCTATTTTTCTCTAGATTCTTACCACTGCTTCTGGAACTGGTCATTTGATCACCATTGGGATCTTTGCAGCTACTTTGTCGTCAGCGTTGGGTTTCTTGGTTTCTGCACCCAAAATATTTCAGGTAGACGCTAGCAAGATGAAAATTACGTTAATCCAGCATACAGTCAATTATACCATTTCGCATGTTTTTCCACAGTGTCTGTGCAAAGATAACATTTACCCCTACATCGGCTTCTTCGGGAAAGGTTACGGGAAAAACCAAGAGCCTCTACGTGGATATTTGCTGATGTTCTTCATTGCGTTGGCCTTCATCCTCATCGGTGAGCGTTGGATCTGCTGCATTAGATCAGTTACTGTGGTGTTTCTCTTTACAGGTGTTTTAATATTTGATGTTTTCAGGTGATCTGAACACAATCGCTCCTCTGATCTCCAACTTCTTCCTCTGCTCTTACGGCCTCATTAACTTCAGCTGCTTCCATGCCACCATCACCAAATCACCTGGTGAGAAAATCATCAACAATGTACTGTATAAAGGATGATTACAAGACAAATTATTAGCAAAAAAAATAGTAACATACAGATGAAGTCAGAATTATTAGCCCTATTGTATGTTTCCCCCTTCAATTTCTGTTTAATGAAGAGTTTTTTCGACACATTTCTAAACATAATAGTTTTAATAACTAATTTCTAATAACTGATTTATTTCATCTTTGCCATGATGACAGCACGTAATACTGTATTTGACTAGATATTCTTCAAGATACTAGTATTCAGCTTACAGTGACTTTTAAAGAGGTTAATTAGGGTAAAGTTAGGGTATACCACTGCTTTGTTCTGTGGACAATTGGAAAACAAACATTGCTTAAGGGGGCTAATAATATTGACCTTAAAATGGCTTTAAAACAATTAAAACTGATTTCATTCTAGCCAAAATAAAACAAATAAGACTTTCTCCAGAAGAAAAAATATATTATCGGAAATACTGTGAAAATGTCTTTGCTCTATTAAATATGACTTGGGAAATGACTAAATATTTGAAAAATAAATATTATTTCACACAAGGGCTAATAATTTTGACTTCATCTGTATAAAACATACCAGTTTCTCTGTAAGTTTCACCAGATTCAGATTTCAGAATTGTCTTAAAGTCCATGTGAAATGGAAATAAAAGTTTTTAAGATACCAGAATTCCTAGTCCATAATCTAGGAAGGATATCTATAATCTAGTGTGCTTCAAAATTCACATTTAGGCAATAGAAACATCCACATCTTGCAGTTTGTCAATAATAATTTAATATAATATAATATAATATAATATAATATAATATAATATAATATAATATAATATAATATAATATAATATAATATAATATAATATAATATAATATAATATAATATAATAAAATATAATATACTGACTTTTAGTCATTATTGACAAGTGTTGGGGAACGTTACTTTTTTAAAGTAATGCATTACAATATTGATTTACTCCTCAAAAAAGTAACTAGTTGTGTTACTTTTTATGGTAACAAATGCATTGTTACTTTTGGTTTACTTTTCCTTACCCTTGCTAAGGCTTGATCTCTTTCAGAAATTTCAGGGGAGTTTTCTCCTATTTTATGGAGCTAAGCATTTAACAATGCACTGTTATTATACATGTCATTATACTTTGCGATTATAAATGGAAGTCAATTGGGCCACCAACATAATCAAAGGGGAGTCAATTTGCCTATAGTATATTGTTGAGTTTGAGCATTTTCAAATATTTTCCAAAACGCATGTCAAAATAACATTTGTTACCAAAAATCATTCCATTTGCTGAAACACAGAGAAAGTTGTGGCCAAATTAGGACTCAAACTCACCTCAGAGAGGATGAAAACATCCCCAACAGCAGACAAGGGTTAATAATACATTTTGGACAGCGATTTAATCATGTCAAATATCAATATTCATGACTATGATCCGTCTCATAGGTTGGCGTCCACATTTCCACTACTTTTCTCCATGGACATCTCTGTTTGCTGCTTTCCTCTCCTTCATCCTCATGTTTCTGTTCACGTGGTGGGCTGCTCTGGTCACGTTCGCTATCGTCCTCTCCCTCTTAGGATACGTCACCTACAAGAAGCCAAGTGAGTACATGCTGCAGATGATGACCAGTATTTTCCTATTGTGATCTGCATCTGACTGAAGGTTTTAATTGTGTTCCAGAGATTAACTGGGGAACGTCCTATCAGGCCAGTTTCTACAACATGGCTCTGTCCTTCTCAATGTCTCTGACTGGTGTAGAGGACCATGTTAAAAACTTCAGGTAAAGAGTTACTGAACTGACCACTACAGATCATCAATAAAAACTAATTGCTTATACAGTTGAAGACAGAATTATAGCCCTCCTAAAGATATTATTCCCCAATTTCTGTTTAACTAGATATTCTTCAAGATACTAGTATTCAGCTTAAAGTGACATTTAAAGGCTTACCTAGGTTAATTAAGGTAAAGTTAGGGTAATTAGGCAAGTCATTGTATAACAGTGGTTTGTTCTGTAGACAATACAAAAGTAATAATAAACTAAAAACTAATAATATTGACCTTAAAATGCTTTAAAAAAATTAAAAACTGCTTTTATTGTAGCTGAAATAAAACAAATAAGACTTTCTCCAGAAGAAAAAATATTATAGGAAATACTGTGAAAAATTCCTGAATCTGTTAAACATCATTTGGGAAATACTTGAAAGAAAAAAAATTCACAGGAGGGCAAATAATTTCACTTCAACTGTATATAAACTCTCTCTCTCAGGCCTCAGTGTCTTGTTTTGACCGGCCCTCCAAATGTCCGTCCGGCTTTGGTGGACTTTGTGGGCACTTTCACCAAAAACATCAGCCTGATGATCTGTGGGAACATTTTTATGGTAAGAACTCTAAGTCCACTTTGTTTATACACAGTATGTCAGACAATGAGTACGTTTGCACGAACACTAATACTCAGAATTTAATACAATTAAGACAATACTCTGATTAAGGCCCAATCCCAATTCTATTTTTGTACCCCTACAAAAATTGTTCCCCTTGGCCCTTGAAACAGAGGGCTTAAAAATATACTGCTAAGAATTGGGTCAGCACTGCAGCACCTGCACACGTCATTCGATCTCTTACTTCATACAAGATCAACGATCGTGACTGCTGAAGTGATTCCAATTGGTTTTTTTTTGGCATTGATCTTCAGGGAATCACTGAACACTTATATTATGTTATCGTAACGATATAATGTGGTGATAAGATTGTAAATATACTGTGCATTTACATAATATTCATCAATGTATTTAACATTAACATTATAGCAGACACTGTAAAAAAACTCATTTCCAGAAACTAGACAGGGTATTCGAGTGTCATCGAGTGTCAGATGTGAAAGTATGTTGTGGGACTAATATACAGAAGGTATTATTTAGGATTATAGAGAACCAAATTGATTGTTTTTTTGTTTTGTTTTTTTTTTTGGGGAGGGGGGGGGGTTGTTTTTTTAACGATAAAATGACGATAAAATACAAACTATTATTATAAAATACAAACTATTATTTAATACAGTTATGGCTGTATTAAAACATGTGCTTGTTTGTTCTAGAAAATTAGTAATAATGACAAAAAAATACAAATTTGTGCATTTCCTTACTTCCGTGTGCAGCCATGCTGCCATTGTAGATGGTGCATTCTGGGAAATGTTAGTACCATTTGGTTTTGAGTTTAGTCCTGGCTATCTAGCCCTTCCCTTTAGCTCTACGCCTTCAAGATAAAGAGAATTGGGAGAGCCCTACTCCTTCATGTGAACGCGCAAACCAGGTAGGGGAAGTGCTAAGGGGTAGAATTGGGATTGGGTCTAAGAGTCTACTATGCAAACAGCAATTTTTGATGACCTTAATCTGGCTGAAGTCATAATCGAACTAAACAGAAATGGAATAAAGACATGTGGAGTATTCCTATTTTAGTGGCATTATTAAAGTGCAGAACAGACATGTAAACATCGCAATGTAACTTCGCCAATTAGTAAAGTTTTTTCCCTCTCCGCTGTGGCCACTAGCTTGCATGGTTTGGGATCTGTAGAGCTGCGCATCGTTGGATTTGCTCTTCAATATTTGGACTCTCAGTGGTGAATATTAAACCACACTGAACTGAGCTCAACTGAACTGAACTTAAACACTACAAACTGAACTACACTGTTCCTATTTACTGTGACCTTTTATGTGAAGCTGCTTTGACACAATCTACATTGTATAAGCGCTATACAAATAAAGGGGAATTGAATTGAATATTACCGTTTTGTACAACTTTTCACTACACATGGCAGTAGTCATGTATTTGATGACAAATGATAATGACTTTAAGCTATAGAGAGCAGATTTTTAGTGAGAGCTGGTAACGATGACTATGCTGAGAGTTCTCCCACCAGTCCTTACTGCATACTCTCATCCAGTACCTCTGAGTTTGTCACGGGGACATGAATGATAGGTGGGCTGTTGCTTGAGAATCTGTATCCACCGTCATCTGTTTGCACGCATAGTGTGAGAAATTAACTGCAGTTCAACTTGTAGCAAAATTAAAAACAAAATGCCCAAAATCACATACAGTTGAAGTCAGAATTATTCACCCCCCTTTGTTTTTATTTTCTTTTTAAAATATTTCCCAAATGATGTTTAACAGAGCAAGGAAATTTTCACAGTATGTCTGATAATATTTTTTCTTCTGGAGAAAGTCTTATTTGTTTTATTTTGGCTAGAATAAAAGCAGTTATTTTTTTTAAAAGCCATTTTAAGGTCAATATTATTAGCCCCTTTAAGCTAATTTTTTTTTAATAGTCTACAGAACAAACCATCATTATACAATAACTTGCCTAATTACCCTAACCTGCCTAGTTAACCTAATTAACCTAGTTAAGCCTTTAAATGTCACTTCAAGCTGATTAGAAGTGTCTTAAAGAATATCTAGTCTAATATTATTTACTGTCATCATGACAAAGATAAAATAAATATGTTATTAGAGATGAGTTATTAAAACTATTATGTTTAGAAATGTGTTGTTGAAAAATAAACAGGGGGGCTAATAATTCTGACTTCAACTGTATTGGCATTTTCAGTTTCTCACTGCAGTTATGTAAAAAGGAAGCATGTTCAGTGTTCATTTCTTACCTGAAAATGCTGTTTCTAATGCATAAAGGTGGAGGAGAGATCCAGGTTTCCACAGCACAGCACTGATATGCTGGTGGACTGGCTGAATCAGAGGAAAGTTCGTGCTTTTTACACGTCCTTCACTGCGGACAGTCTGAAAGAGGGAACACACAGTCTCATACAAGTAAGATGAGGTTTTAACAGCAGAGTCAGACGTTTGTATTTAATGATATCCTTCTACAAGAGGTCAAACTGTCTTTCCAGGCTTCAGGTCTTGGCAAACTGAAGCCGAACACGCTTGTTTTGGGATATAAGACAAACTGGCAGGAGTGTAAACCAGAGAGATTACAGGACTACTTCAACACCATCAGGTGAGTCAGAGGCAGATTCTGTTCATAAATATCAGTTCATTTTCATCCAATGAAAGGTACATAGGCATGGAACGATAACCGCTTTCAAGGTATACCGCGGTTTGGAAAAGTCAAGGTTTTAACACCACCAAAATTTGCTGTAATACCGTTCCTAAGATAATGTGTAAGATTTTTTAATTACATTTTTTGTTGTTGCTGTTTTTAGGACAACAGTATCTTGAGCAGAAAAAAATATCCAAAGATGCTGTTTTAAATTGTAAATAAATCAGTGTTTTTGAAACTAATGAAGACAGCAGAAGTCAATTAATCATTTTAATTATTTAGCCTGACATGTTTACCGTCTCAAACTATTATAAACGTTTCAAAAAATAAAATATATTGTTTTCAAAGGGGAAAAAGTTTTAGTTTTTTAATACAGTCATTTAAAAATAATATATTTTAGAGTGAGCACAATACCGTGATATTTTTATCCAAGGTTATCATACCTTCAGAATCTTATACCGGCCCATGCCTAAAGAAACAGATGAAGAAACAATTATTAGCCCTCCTGTGAAGTTTGTATTATTTTTAAAAATGATAGGAGTATTTTCCAATTTTATTCAACACATATTAAACATAAGTTTTGATAACGGAGTTCTTTTATCTTCGCCATGATGACAGCACATAACATTTGACTAGATATTTTGCGATATACTTGTATTCAGCTTAAAGTGACATTTAAAGTCGTAAGAACCAGGAAATCAGAGCACATCATGCCTGTCCTCAGGTCTCTACACTGGCTCCCTGTTACATTCAGAATAGATTTTAAAGTATTATTACTGGTCTATAAATCACTAAATGAAAGGACCTCAATACATTACAGATATGCTCACTGAATACAAACCTAACAGATCACTCAGATCTTTAGGATCATATAAACTAGAAATTCCAAGAGTTCAGTCAAAGCAGAGTGAATAGGCTTTCAGCTACTAACAGCGCCCCCTACTGCTGGAGGCAGCTTCCAGAAATGATCAGATGTGCTCCAACATTAGGCACATTCAGATCAAGACTGAACACACATCTGTTTAGCTGTGCCTTTACTGAATGAGCACTGTGCTTTTCTCTTGTTTTTCATTCTTTTATAACACATTTTATCTGTTTTTATGCTTATTTATTTTATTTTTTACCATTTTTATTATTCTGGACAGCAGTTCTGTAGCCGCCAATCATACAAAAAGAAAAAAACCTTAAGGGGGCTAATAGTACTGACCTTCAGGGTTTAAAAATAAAATGTAAATAACTATTTAATCCAAGCAAACAAAAATAGATTCATCATCCGGAAGAAAAATTATTAAAAATACCTTGAACATTGTCCTTACTCGGTTAAACAGCACTTGGAAAATGCTTGAAATAATAGTTGAAATTTCACAGCAGTGCTGATAATTTTCACAATAATCTCTACATTGTTTTGGCAGATCACACATATTAGTCATGTGACTACTGTATATTAAAACTGTACATTTGATACTGAATGTTCAGCAATATTTCCGACTGGACACAGTGATTTTAATTAAGGTTTAGAACTTTTTTCTATTGTGATTTTTAATGTCTTTGTCAGCGATGCAAGATGGTAGTATTGAGCTTAAGGTCGTACTCGCACTATGTACAGTTTCCTTGAACGGGCCCGAAGCACGCTTGCCCCCCTCCTGTCTCCCCCGACGGCCCGCACTCGCATTGCATTCGACCCTGAGCACGCTTACATCATCGATGATGCGCTGCTGTTCAGTAACAGAAGAGAAGCACTTTTGCTCAGCACAGTGGAGATTTCTTTAATTATATAGTTTTAGTCGTGTGGGATACGGTGACACGCAGTCAAACATTTCGCTGAACAGATCAGCCACTTTTAATGCTTATAAACAATCATAAAGTCCTCGTGCTGCAGGAATTAGGAGGTTTGCTGAAGGTGCAGCTGTCGTGCAGTGTAGGGTTTGCATCTTTCATAATCTACGACAGTTTGCGTTCATTAAACAGTAAGAATGATTCATAAATCTATATGAAACAGTCCCTTAAAAGTCACGTCTCGTCCTCAGTTACGGGCTCAGGCGCACTTTGCACTTACACTACAAGTGTACCGCGTCAAAGCCCAAGTGAACCGCGCTCTGGCACACCTCTTCCAACCGGGCAGGGGCTCACCAACTAAACTGCGCCTGAGCCTGATTCTGAGCACTCACACTTCTCAAACGATCCGGGAAACGGGCCTGGGCACAGTTCGGATGGCATAGTGCGAGTACGCCCTAAAGTGCAATGTAAAGTCTTAACTAGGTTAATTAGACCATTTGTTGGACAACAGTGGCTTGTTCTGTAGACAACTGAACAAAAAATATTATTAAGGGGGATAACAGATGGCTTTTCTTTTTCATTCTTTTAAAACCAGTTTAACACGTTTTAATCTGTTTTATATACTTGTTTCTTTTATACTTGTTTATGTAAAGCACTTTGAATTACCATCGTGTATGAAATGTGCTATATAAAATAAACTTGCCTTGCCTAATAATATTGACTCAAGGGCGTTGCTAGACATAAAGCTCTACTGGAGCACGTACCCCCATTATTCTTCAAAATAATCTTAAATGTACCTGGAAAACAATGTTAAGACAACTTGAGTGATCATTTAAGAAATCTTTTGCATAAATATTAATTTCATTTGAATGAAATTCTATAGACAATTAAATAAAATACAAAAAAAAGGTGTGTTATAGGATTATCTGTTGTAGACTTGACACATGGCAGAGAATTAGGTTTGTTAAGTCTTACCTCCATGACTCGTCATCCCTCCTTTTTGCTCAGGAGGCATGCTTAGTAAGATCACCATCGTATTGTTTAAACTTTAGTTTTGTCGACTTGCAAAACAAAAAAGGCTGTTACGCTGGTTTTACAACGCATGAGCGGCGCGTAACAAGCAGCCTGCTTTTTTGGAGCGCATGTTTACTACCGGGACTCTCAGAAGAAGAGCAGCGCGTGCGAGAGGCGCGCGGGTTCCCTGCGCACACGCAGAGATGCGTCAGTTTGCTTTTTGATTACATTGCTTTCACCAGCGTTGGTTCGGTTGCACATAGAGAATAGCGGCTTTATTTCGGAATTACCACTCTTAATAAATACACTTGCATATGAAGTAAATCATATCTCAATGCATTTACTGGGGCACTGGAGATTTTTACTGGGGCACTGGAGATTTTTACTGGGGCACGTGCCCCAGTGAATTGGGTCTAGCGACGCCCCTGATATTGACCTTCAGATTGTTTTAAATACATTTTTCTTCTAAACTAAATCTTTATCCAGATCAAAAATACAATTTAAAAATAAGGTGAAAATCCTTACTCTATTAAATAGCACTTGGAAAATACTTACAAATTCAGAGCAGTTCCAATAATTTTCATAATAGTTTACGTTGTGTTGCCAGACAGATATAATAATGTCATGTGTTTAAACTTTATTTTCTAAAATGTATTAAATTTGATTAGGATACTGCACATGTTTTTCTTTTAATGAATGTGTGAATAGACAGACTGGATGCAGTGCTGGTAATTAAGGTTAAACAGTTATTTATTTTTGTTCTGATGTGGTTTTTCAAATGTTCAGCGATGCGTTTGACTCCAGCTACGGTATTGCAGTTCTGAGAATGATGGATGGATTGGACATAAGAGAAGATTTGAGTTCAGGTGTGTTTTATAAAGCATAATAACATAAGCGTTGCAGTTTAAGACATAACATCAAGTTAAAGTGGGTTTCTTTTTTAGGCCGATCGTCTGCAATTGACAATCCAGCGTTTGAGGCAGATGAAGTTACAAAATCAGAAAATGAAGAGACCGACCGAAATTCAGGTGACAATTAGTTTTGTGCTTATAATTTCACAAAACCCAAAAATTAATCATAAACAAACTCTACACTAACCCTTGAATACTAGTCCATTTGCCCAGACGTCACCACTCAAGTCAGTTAGTATACGTTTATTACATTACATTATAATTAGTGCTGGGCAAAGATTAATTGCATACAAAATAAAAGTTTGTTTTGACAATTTATGCATGTGTGTGTGCGTGCGTGCGTGCATTCTTCAATGTTTCTTCTAGGCCTAAAGTTTTTAAGAGGGGGTGGGGAGGTTGGGGTTGCGGTGCTGCGCAGCCTGGCTGTTCAGACTGACACAGACACAAACACAAGGAGTCATGGTGTTAATTTGTTTCTTTTAATGACAGCAGTAAATAACTGAACAATTATTTGAACTGTACAAGCTAAAAATAAACAATTTTTATTTGAAATAAACAATTTGTCTTGACCTGCAAATATATTAACTGTTAAAATTTAGCTTAAAGCAGCAAATGCTGTCGTAAAAAGTATTTATTACACTGTTCATGGTTGAGTTTGTACTGTTGACTGGGACCATCAGAGCAATAGAAGCCATTTTTAACCTTAAAATAAAAATATATACTTTTATAAACTAGAAAGTGGACCAGTTTGTCTCAAGTACACTACTAGTACATTGATATTAGTATACGTGAAAAGTATACTTTTAAACTTGACCTTTACTTAAGTATGGTTATAAAATTTAAGTATACTTCTTTTTCCGATAAGGATGTATTTACTGACTGACTTACCAAGATCAGTCTTTTATATAGCCAGGGGGAGTATTGCCGCTCTGACAGCCAAGTTTGGGTCAAAGCCTGTCATCCGGTCACGGTTTTGATCATTTTACGGACTCGGACCATTGAGTATCGTTCATTGAGATGAACGAATCTTTTTGAGTCAATTCGTTCAATTGAGATATATCCAGCTGCAGACCAGCAGAACCACACACACGTTTCAGGCACACACAATCTAGCGCACACGATCTTGGCAAACCATATATGGTAACTAACTAACTCCTTAGGAGCATTATCGCCACCTATTGAATTTCACAAATATGGTTTCCCCATATCAGTCATATCATTATTATTTCGTAACGATCATTTTAACATCTCTGCAGTTTCTGAACTCAAATTATGTAAATAAAAATAATTGGTTAAACACTTGTGACTTAATTCACGTGTCCACATTCAAAAAGAAAACATAATAAACCATCTAATTGTAGGATTAAGTGTAATAAACTAATTCAGGATCTTGATATTATCATACTTGGTTAAAATCACTTTGTTGTAAAATATACAAAGCAAACAATAATGTGATATTCATTATTATTATTATTATTATTATTATTATTATTATTATTATTATTATTATTATTATTATTATTATTATTATTCTTAACAACTATTACCAGTTAATTTGTTTGTAATGCTAAATTTGTTGCAACTATAATTACAACAAATTACCAGTACTTTATGGTTTAAACACAATAAATTGCTTACTTGAAATGACTGTTTAATGCGGGAAATCATTAATTTAAAAGTTATTTGAAAATTAAACAAATAAATACTATTAAATCGCTTGAGTAGAATATTAATATAATGTCATCCATTTATTACATGTAAAAAGATCTTTATTACCTATAAAGATGTATTACTGCCTATTATACCTGTCCAATTTAGATCGTTCAGCAAGGCCAGCAAACGAGTATTTGCTATATTGACTCTGTCAGATAATAATGACTGATCATCTATGATGCCTGTTAGAAAACTGTTCAGTCTATTATATTGAATGGCGATCGGAAATAACGCTCCCCATTCGCTCCTCTTGATCGCAGTATTTGTGAAATAGTACACACTATTGTTTATTTTGTAGAATATTTATAAACAACATACAATTATATTGATGACGATGTCCGAGAACACGTTAATAACATTAACATCCGTCGTAACCATATATGGTTGGTTTGCCAAGATCGTGTGTGCCTAAAACATGTGTGGTTCTGCGGGTTTGCAGCTAGATATTATTGTGTGGTTCAATTTGCCAAAATATTAATTATATATATATATATATATATATATATATATATATATATATTATATATATATATATATTATATATATATATATATATATATATATATATATATATATATATATATATATATATATATATTATATATATATATATATATATATATATATATATATATATATATATATATATATATATATATATATATATAATATATATATATATTAATAAAATGTTATGAGTTGCTTCCAAACTCATCTACAACTAGCTCAAACGTTGATCACACTACCAACACGTCATGACTATTATAAGAAAGAGAAAATAATCATTTATTGTTTACCTACTCTTGTCTATGATTATGTCAGCTCACCTCTTCTGACAGGTCTTCAAATTTCAGTGGTTCATTCACGTCACACTGACAGTCCCATATAAGCTTAACCAAAGCACACAGTCTGAGCCAAAAGGAGCCATGATTAATTCAACTTTTGAGTCTTCTGGTTTTGGAGTCGTTCGTTCATCATGTGACAGCATGTAAAGAGAGATGACTCACACGGAAGCCTCGAGAAATGAACAGATCAAATCTTTTTCCAACTCTGAATGCATATGACTGGCTTCTGTCTATCACGTGATGAATGAACGACTCAAACCTGATAGAGGACTCGAAAAAGATACGAATCTTCTCCTCCACCTGCACAAATGTGCGCGTGCGCAAATGAAAGAATCACTCCCTGAGAGGACTCGTTGTTCTAGAGTCACATTAAAGATTCGTTCAAAATGATTCACCTGTCAGATGTGAGTGGCTGTGTGGAACTCCACCGTGCGCGATTCAGAGAGCAGACATTTGCAATCGCTCGACCATGTAGAGACAGGAATGACATGCCTTTGGGTAAATAAGATGTTATATACAGCTATTTAACTTGTTTATTAAAAGAAGTTGTGATCTGGCGCTATATAGAAAATACAACTAACTTGACTTTAAGGGGGGCGGGGAAAGCCGCTGGGAGGGCAGGGAGCCACCCTAATATAATTGTAGGGGAAACACTGATATTTATTATGTATATGGGATACAGACACATACATAGAAACAAACTATGCAAAACAATTTTGTTACATAGATATTTAAATGTATGTATAATTTCTATTATATACACATTTTATATCTAATTATAAGTAAACATTCTCAAATATATGCATACCTGTGTGTGTTTATATATGCATAATAAATATACACAGTACTAGGGCTGCGATGTGCATTGCCATGTTTTGCTATTCTCCGATATGAATACAATTTCACCAGATGACTTGAATATCTCTATTTGTAAAGAATTTATCATTTTAGATCGCTTGGGAGTGTATCTGCATAAAATATAATAAACAATCTACAAGCGTTAACAAATAAAACAAAGAAAAAGATACAAATCAAATAAACAGTGTTTTCCAAGGAGTCTAACAGTAGTCAGATATACAGTAATTGAATAATCAAATATAGGATAATACTGCGTAGTCTTCATTTTATAAATAATTCAATACAATTAATTGATAATATAATTTCAAATTGAACAATTAATTATGCCTGAATGCTTTTAAAATCCTCATACAGTCACAAGCCTCAAAAACACATGCAAATCATAAACGATATAGACTCCACATTGCATATCCTGCGATGTGACTTCTGTGAATGATCACACGATGCTGAAACCATATGTTGTGCAGCCCTACACAGTACACACACTTATGTCAAAACAAACTTTTACCTTTGGGATGCAATTATTTTTTGCCCGGCACTAATTATAATCAATAAATCAGTGGCGTTTGAATCAAGCTTGAGCTGATGGAGTGATCTGACCACTGACCTTTGTTAACCTCAGTTTTTGACTCCTCGTCCAGATATCTCTGACGACGGCTCCAATGATCAGGTCAAAACAGTGTTTCAGACCAAACAAGGCAGGAAGACCATCGACGTCTACTGGATCTCTGATGATGGAGGTCAGACCAGAAATAAATGAGTTGTTTTTTTCTGAAAACAATTCTAAACTTAAATAAGGGGTCAGAATCAATCAATCTATCTATCTATCTATCTATCTATCTATCTATCTATCTATCTATCTATCTATCTATCTATCTATCTATCTATCTATCTATCTATCTATCTATCTATCTATCTATCTGTCTGTCTATCTATCTACCTATCTGTCTGTCTATCTGTCTGTCTATCTACAGTATCTATCTATCTACAGTATCTATCTATCTACAGTATCTATCTATCTGCCTATCTATCTATCTATCCATCCATCCATCCATCCATCCATCCATCCATCCATCCATCCATCCATCTATCTATCTATCTATCTGGCAAAAACACTTAGTTAATTTAGATTTTTCAAGACCAAAATATAATGTTATTTTGCATATCCAGATAATTTATAATAATACTTATAATATTGATTGAAGATACTGGAAAATAAGAAAAAATACTGAAGAAAATCCCTTTTTCGTCTTAAGTCTATTTTATGAATGCTTCTGCTCTTTCAGGTCTGACTCTTCTTGTGCCGTATTTGCTGACAAGAAGAAACCGCTGGAAGAAGAGCAAAATTAGAGTGTTTATCTTAGGAGAGCAAGAGACCATGAAGGAAGACCATAAAGAGTCAGTCAATTATCAAGTATTACCTTCATCAAGATATTTGTATCGAGATTTACGCAGAACTTTAACATGTTTATCTTTTAGCATGAAGATGCTGTTAAAGAGATTCCGGCTGGAGATCGAGGACATCATCGTGATCACAGATGTGGATAAACCTCCTCTAGCTAAAAAGTGAGAAGATTATACAAGCATATTCATTCATTCATTTTCCTTCGGCTTAGTCTCTATTTCAGAGGTCGCCACAGCGAAATGAACCACCAACTGTTCCAGCATATGTTTCACGCAGCGATGCCCTTTCAGCCACAACCTAGTACTGGGAAACACCCACACACAGACTATGGCCAATTTAGATAATGCATCTCACTTAAAGCAGGAAAATAGCAGGAAACCGTAGCAAACCCACGCCAACACGGGGAGAACATGCAAACTCAACACAGAAATGCCAACTGATCCGGCCAGGACTCGAAACAGTGACTTTCTTGCTGTGAGGCCACAGTGCTAACCACTGAGCCACTATGCTGCCCTTTATACTAGCATATATCACATTGAATTAGACACCATTATCCCAGTGTAAACAAATCTACAATATGCAGCAAATTATCAGTGACACACTTAAGTGCACATAAACAAAAATGAATAAAGTTAACAAACTACAGAAACCACTATAGATGTAAAAGCAGATTTGCAGTAATAAACAATACAAATAAAGTGACAAGAACTCTCTTGAATACCTATAGAAATAACATATTTGTGGTTTGTTTCTTATCATTGTCTTATGCAAGATTATAGTACGATTTTTTTAAATGACATACCCCTATAGAAAATATGTCCATTTAAAAAAAAGAAAGAAAGAAAACAAATCAAACAAACAAACCGAAATTTAAAGGGTTAAAATCCTTAAATCTAATGACTTTTGGGAGTTTTTCATCAAGTAGTGATGCTAAAGAAATCTGTCAAAATAAGAAGGTTATGGTTAAAAGAATAAGAAGATTAAAATAAAAAATAAAAATAAAATAAGATAAAAAAACCTTATAAGGTTATAAAACATACATACCCTCCTGGAAAATATATGTTTATTTATTTTCATGAAAAAAAATTTTTTTTAAATGTAATTTAAAGGGTTAAAACTAGGGCTGGGCAATCAACATTAAGAGCCTAAAATCAATCTAATTTTTACAGGTCAATTATTTCACTTATTTTCCCTACCGCATGTGGAGTCACGTGACCCTGCTCTGTTTATTCACCCACGAAGGAATTCGATACTAAGGAACATAAAAACCGACTGCCTGCTAGTGTTTTGGAAGTGTTATTGCAGAGAAACACAAACAGAATGCATATAAATGCATGGCTACGCAGCAGCAAGTATAAACCATTTAAGGCTGATTTATACTTCTGTTTGACGCCACATCTGATCTCTAGTCAAGTAGGATGATGGAGTCATTCTTGAGGCTTTCTTTTAATATGAAAAACATTACATTTATTTTATTTTGTTTCCAAAAATGCAAGTTCTTTATTTTCACTTTATTATAAGAAAAAAAGTGACTTGGTTTTAGGCAATGTGTGTTTTAACTCTAGTTGTTGGATGTTGATGTTCAATCAGGGGCGTAGCGGACATTTTAAAAGTGGGGGGGGGGTTTATGAGATCATATGTTCATATAATTATTAATCACCTGTTTCTAAATAGTCTGTCTCTAAAAGTGAGCGGGACGGATGTGTGAGTGAATGAACGAATTAATATGCTATAAATTGTAGATGGTGTGTTTACCTCTATTATTTTAAAATCAAGAAATGCACTCTATATTCAAAAATCTCTTGTAATATGTGAGCATATTAACTGTACAAATTTGTTCGTGAACTATGAGGGAAAAAAAAAACGAAAAAAAGAAAAGAAAGAATCATTCACTAATTATAATTGAGTTGATTTTACGCCAAATCGCCCAGCCCTAGTTAGGCATGGGATGATAACCGTTTTCAAGGTATACCGCGGCTTGGAAAGGTCCGCAAAAAAAAAAAAAAAAAAAAAAAAAAAACGCAAAAAGGTTATGTAAGCCCGTTCCGAAGGTATGTGTAAGATTTTTTTATTTACATTTTTTGTTTTGTGTTTAGGACAAACATATCTCAATGATTTATTTGAATTATTTAGCCTGACATGTTTCCTGTCCCAAAATATTTAAAATCTTTCAAACAATTAAATATATTGTTTTCAAAGGGGAAAATGTTTTTGTTTTTTACCCAGACATTTAAAAACAATATATTTTAGGGTAGTAATCACAATACTGTGATGTTTTTATCCAAGGTTATCATACTGCCAGAATCTTATACCCTAAAATCCTTGAATCTAATGACTTTTTGGGAGTTTTTCCATCAATGACTGATGGTGGTAAAGAAATCTGTTAAAATATGCATAAAATCTAATACTTTTACAATTATATATTTTAAATTATTTATTCATTTTGACATATTTTCCCCCTGTAAACTTAGATTTTTATGATTTATTTCCATTAACCAAAGGCTTAAGGGCTAATGTAAAGCAGTTTTTAAACCACCAAAGTTTCATATCGTGGTTAGATTATGTTAAATATTTGAATACAGGTTAAATATTGATAAAGAACAGTTATATAACCGTGTCAATGACGTTACAAATTCATACAAATATGTCACCATCCAGTTCACTTCAGATCACATTTTGTTCCCACCAGTTTGTGTCAAAACAGTTAAATCAATAATATCACTAAATATTAACTGTCTTCGTTGTCCTTTAAGTCAGACACTGAGGAATCAAACTTATCTTTAGGTTTCCTGGTCATAATCCATTTCAAACGCCGTCGTTTATGAATATTTGGAAAAATCGCGGGCTTTTTTCTTCTTCTTTTATTCCGTTTCTCCTGTGATTGTGTAGTTTGCAGCGGTATGAGGACTCCATCGCCCCCTTCAGGCTGACCGAAGAACACACCAGGGGAGACCTGCAGGAGTTCAGGAGACTCAATCCGTGGACGGTTTCTGACAAGGATCTGGAGGCTATTAGACCCAAGGTGTGTGTGTGTGTGTGTGTGTGTGTGTGTGTGTGTGTGTGCGTGCGTGCATGCGTGCGTGCGTGCGTGCGTGCGTGCGTGCGTGCGTGCGTGTGTGTGTGCGTATGTTTGTGTGTGTGTCTATTGTCATTTTTTAGTAAATACTATAGTGTTTTTGAAGTATACTATAGTAAAGTGTATTATACTGTGTATAATATATTATACTATTTACCACACTTTGTTAATGATTGCTCAGCATACTGTAGTATTAACAATAGTGGAAACTGTAATAAGTATACTTTAGTTTTTACTACAGTAAACCGTGGTATATTGTAATATAATAATAGTCAGGGTGCGAATTACAGGCAGGTTTGGAAAAGATTGACCCCCTAATTAATGCTTGATCCCCCCTGAAGGGCATCAAAACAAGACGTTTGTGGTGTCAGCCCTTTAATAGTGAGAAATAGTTTGCTCTGATCTGTATTTGAAATAATAACGTTAATGATTAATATAATATATAAGATAAATACACATTTGACCACCCCAATAAGGGTTCAGTCAGACCATTGTGAATGCATAATCATGCTATGCAAGAAAACATTCAACAGTGTGAAACCGGCAGATCTACATCATCGATAGACAACATAAGTGTTCACAAGTCATAAAAAAGGTGTTTGTATCTAGCCTAAAATTGTCAAATTAGATGCATATAGCGTCTGAAATAGCTAATCAGAGGTTTCTGTAGGTCAGAATACATTGAATAGCCCTCAAAGCACTGAAAACTTAAACACGTTTCATTAATAAATTAAATGTAATTTAAATAAATAAATGACTGAAGCATGTTTTACACAAACCAACATTATTAAAAAGGTTGGACCCCCCCCCACCCCCCCTTGTTGTCAATGTACAATTCACACTCTGCCTGTAGTTATACAAAACTTCAGTATTGGGTTATTTGTTCAAAATTATTTGTCATTTGTCATAATTAACTTTTTTTAATTGAAAAGAGTCCTTGCATTAATCTGTTGTTTTCGTCTTACAGTTGCTATTGTAACACCTACAGGATTAAAAAACAGACTATCTCAAGTACCTACTTTACTATTGAAAAACATGACAGTATTTTACTATTAACAACTAGTATATTTTCATGTGTGTTTTATCTTCAGATTGAGAGGACGGTGCGACTAAATGAAATCATCAAGAAGAACTCCACCCACGCTGCTCTGGTTGTAGTGTAAGTACAGCACAGTTTTTGATATACATAGAAATACCAGCCTGATCTCACGAGAAAACGTAAGTATTTTACGTTTTGACAGTTTAGTGGCTAATTCGTACGAATTCGTACGAGTTCAGTCGTACGAAATGGTACGATTTTAAAAAGGAGGCGTGGCACCTAACCCCGCCCCTAAACCCAACCGTCATTGGAGGATGAGCAAATCGTACTAAATTGTACGAATTAGATCGTACGAATTCGTACGAATTAGCCACTAAAAAAAAAGTTACGAATTGCCGTGAGATTGTGTTGGAAACACACACTGTTTCAGATTGGGGTCGGGTGATCAAAACACACTTTGTGAAGTATAAAGTCAATGGAAACCTATGGAGTGTCCTCGCAGTTCACACAAGCAAAGACGAGAGTGTGTGTGTTTGTGTTTCAGTTCTCTCCCAGTGCCGGATCTCAACTGTCCCAGCTCTCTCTATATGGCCTGGATGGAGGCGCTGAGTTTCGGGATACACTGTCCTGCCCTGCTCATCCGAGGAAACCAAGAGAACGTCATGACCTTCTACTGCCAGTAAAACTCATCATCAAACATTGATATCTGCACATAAAGCTGCAGTCACATAGAGCAATGGAAATATGCTCAACTTTGTGGTAAACTTGGGTCTGTATTCACAAAACATCTTACCTCTAAAAGTTGCTACTAATTGCTGATTTAAGAGAATTGTTTTTAAGTAACATATGTGTCAACCCTAAATATTTATTCTTAATGTATTTCATCAAGTGTTTTAGCACTAAAACCAGATAAATCAATGACACATTAACAGTGGAGAAGAGACTCCGGATTCATTCATTCACTTGTTTTCCTTCGGCTTAGTCATTTTATTTATCAGAGGTCGCGACAGCGAAATGAACCGCCAACTTATCCAGCATATGTTTTAGACAGCGGATTTCCTTCCAGCTGCAACCCAGTACTGGGAAACACCCATACACTCTGCTATTCACACGTACACACTACGGTAAATTAAGTTCATCCAGTTCACCTATACGCTTATTTCACGCGGCCGCCATTTTAAATAACCAAAGCGAGCGGTGAGAAGACACCCGGAAGTATAGGATCAGCACTGTAAACATTGCAGTAACATGCTGTGGACTACACACCTCCAGCTGTTGCAGAGATTTCAAAATGCAGAACTGGTGTAAACATCACTTTAATATCATTCAGTAAGTTTAATTTAAACAATTAAAAGCAATTTAGCATCAAACAACATCACAATCTCTGTAAGCAGGGGCGTCGCTAGACCCAATTCACTGAGGCACGTGCCCCAGTAAAAATCTCCAGTGCCCCAGTAAATGCATTGAGGTATGATTTACTTCATATGTAAGTGTATTTATTAAGAGTGGTAATTCCGAAATAAAGACGTTATTCTCTAAATGCAACCGAACCAACGCTGGTGAAAGCAATGTGTTTAATCATAAAGCAAACTGACGCATCTCCGCGTGTGCACAAAGAACAGGCGCGCCTCTTGCACGCTGCTCTGAGAGTCCGGGTAGTAAACATGCGCGCCAAAAAAGACGGCTACCTGCTTGTATACGTGCCGCTCATGCGTCGTAAAACCAGCATAACAGCTTTGCAAGTGGACAAAACTAAAGTTTAAACAATATGATGGTGATCTTACTAAGCATGCATCCTGATAGATTTTTTTTTGCATGAAGCAAAAAGGAGGGATGACGAGTCAGGGAGGTAAGACTTAACAAACCTAATTATCTGCCATGTGTCAAGTCTACAACAGATAATCCTATAACACATCTTTTTTTTTTGTATTTTATTGAATTGTCAATAGAATTTCATTAAAATGAAATTAATATTTATGCAAAAGTAATTTCTTAAATGATCTTAGCATCACTCCAGTTGTCTTAACATTGTTTTCCAGTTACATTTAAGATTATTTAGAAGAATAATAATATGTATATAAGAATAATAATATGTATATAAAATAATGTATAATAATAAGAATACTTTTATTTATAATTATTTTAAAGATTATGACTTGAGAATATGATTTTACCTCAGCGCTGCACTTTTCTCCTTCGCCCTCGCGCTGAGTTCAGGTGACGGAGTGTTGTGAAGTAGTTAAACTATTCTCAGTTTAATTTACAGTGTCAAACTGGCACAGGAATATCAGTATATTAATATAGGCTTTGCTAAAAGGCTGGTCAAATGTCTTTTTTACAGAAGCTAACAGACGCGCATGCTGCGACCGGTGATGAGTCAACAATGCAAATATTTTGACTTATTTAAAGTAGGCTATAGGCTATAGCATATAGTAATTTTGTGTAAAGACATTTATAAAAATATGTAGCTAATATATCACAGGGGTTTGTGTAGCAACAATTACGGGAGCATTAATTAAATCCTTTTTTCCAGTGGAGCGAAACAAACACTGCACAGATAGCGGATGGAGACGCACAAAAATATATATTAATTATATATAGAAAAATATTCTTTGAACGAATTTTGTTTTGTACAATTTGTATCTTAGTTTTTGTGGGTCAGTTATTTACAAAATAAACAAGAATAACTAATAAACTGAAGTGAAGCGATGTGCCTCAGGGTCCGCTATATGCCGCGGCCAAAACACAAACTGGTCTGTTAAATACAATCGTAATATAAATAAAATAAAAGTGAAATATTCAGTTTCGAATATTGAATCTTTGTTAACTGTATGATCAAAATTAAAAGAGCAGCCTATATTATCAATCTTTATGACAAACATCCATTGATCGGTCAGTTTCGCTTTAATCAAAGCGTTTGAACTTTTTGATATTTTAGGCAAAGTGGTCTGCATAACCAATGATTGAACTTATCCACCTGCGACCCACCCATAATTAAACATCATATAGGCGAGCTGGCTTTTTGATTACCTGAACCGTGTATTAACGGCTGCACCAGCATAACCGAGATCTGCGTATTAATAGCAGCACCAGCAGATATAAGAGAGTTTGTTTCATAACAGCGTTTTCTGCTTCTTAAATATCCAATATTAAGAGAGTGACTCCATAAGGTACATAACCTGCGCACACTTGATTATTACTTTAATGTGTAAAGTTATGGACGCATCTCACAGCGCAAAGCATAACTTATCCTTTAAATGTCCATGCTTAATATGTCATTGATGATGTCTATCTATTGAAAGGGTTACAATATAGGCTATATATGCGCTAGCAGGGACGTTAAGGTTGTAGGTAACCCTTTCAGTAGATAGGCCCTGAGGCACATGGCTTCACCTCAAAGTTTATTTGTTATTATTGTTTATTTTGTAGATTACTGACCGACAAAAACTAAGATACAAATTGTACAAAACGAAATGCGTTAATTGTAAAAAATATCTGAATTGTATATTTTTGTGCGTCTCCATCCGCTACACAACTGTGCAGTGTTTGTTTCGCTCCACGGGAAAAAAGGATAATGCTCCACTGTAACTGCTGCTACACAAACCCCTGTGATATATTGGCTACATTTTTTATAAACTTCTTTACACAAAATTACTATGCTATAGCCTATATCCTACTTTAAATAAGTCAAAATATATGCGATTGTTGACTCATCACTGTGGTCGCAGCTTGTGTGTCTGTTAGCTTCTGTAAAAAAGACATTTGACCAGCCTTTTAGCAAAGCCTATATTAACATACTGATATTCCTGTGCGATTTAATATATATAAAATCCCCCCTCCCCTCAAATAAAAATAAAATAAAAAAATAAATAAAATAAAATATATATATATATATATATATATATATATATATATATATATATATATATAAAATCGCACAGGAATATCAGTATATTAATATAGGCTTTGCTAAAAGGCTGGTCAAATGTCTTATATATATATATATATATATATATATATATATATATTTTTTTTTTTTTTTTTTTTTTTTTTGAGGGGAGGGGGAAGGGGGGGGCACGTGCCCCAGTAGAGCTTTATGTCTAGCAACGCCCCTGTCTGTAAGAGTAATTTGCTCAAGTGTTCTCCTAGGCTTCAGTTCATGGCACTAGTTAAACACCGTGGGGATAAAAATATATACACAGTACACACACTTAAAAGTGTCAAAACAAACTTTTATAACTCTTACTAATGAGATGAAATGTTTTGTGATTACAGGCCCAACCTGCTGAAATGAAATGAGCTGCTTAATTCTCTTGTGCAATGATTGCATTAATGCATATGTATATTTCTTATGTTTATATTGTATAATGATGCAGCTCAGTTTGCAATAAACACATTCAGCTTGAGATTGCAATACAAATGCATTAGAGATACGATGGGGGTTAATGCGATTTAAACAAGACACAATTATATTAGCATAAGAATATGTTTATTTGTTCAAGCTTTGTAAAATGACATTTCATTGAGCAAAACATTGTCATGAATAATTAAGCTTTTTTTAAACCCCATATAAATATAGATTATTGAGAATTACGTGTTCCTGATCAGCTTTTCAATGTGAAAAATACAATTTAGCACAATGAACATCTCAATTTTCATCGATTGTCTCATTACACCGAGTTTAAAATGAAATAAGTTATAAGAGCTGTTCAATCACATGGAAATAATTAAGCGTTACAACTTATACAGAATAAATTGCGCATGAACTAAACATTGCATTGGGGTGTTTGTGTGTTTCTCTATGCAGCTTCACCTTTAAAAGCTCCAAACAATTATCATTTAAAATAAACAAGTGAAGAAATTTCACATTTAAAATACAGCAACTGCATCCCTTCACCTTACATTACCGAAACACAAATTATTTCACAAATGAGAGCTATAAGCTAAATGATATTTGTGCCAAAAACACATTCAACATACATAAAGTCAGCATGAAATCAATGTTTATTTTGCTAGCATACATTGTTTGTCTTAAGTTGAACAATTAATTGAAAATAAAAACAGTTTGTTTTGTTAATATTTAATCAAAATCTGTGAAGACAGTCCATCTCTGATTGGGCGAAATATGCTTAGCCATGCCCTTCAAACCATTAGTTTGCTGTGAGTGAAAGATGAGAGGTGGAGCCCATAAATAAAGCCCCGCCCGCTACTCAATATTCAGTTTCAGTTTGATATACAGTTGAGGTCAGAATTATTAGCCCCCTTTGAATTTTCTTTCTGTTTTTTAAATATTTCCCAAATTATGTTTAACAGAGCAAGGAAATTTTCACAGTATGTCTGATAATATTTTTTCTTCTGGAGAAAGTCTTATTTGTTTTATTTCGGCTAGAATAAAAGCAGTTTTTAATTTTTTAAAAGCCATTTTAAGGACAAAATTATTAGCCCTTTTAGGCTATTTTTTTTTTCTTGATAGCCTGCAGAACAAACCATCTTTATACAATAACTTGCCTAATTACCCTAACCTGCCTAGTTAACTTAACTAACCTAGTTAAGCCTTTAAATGTCACTTTAAGCTGTATAGAAGTGTCTTGAAGAATATCTAGTCTAATATTATTTACTGTCATCATGACAAAGAGAAAAGAAATCAGTTATTAGAGATGAGTTATTAAAACTATTATGATTAGAAATGAGTTGAAAAAAAATCTCTCGGTTAAACAGAAAACGGGTAAAAAAAATAAACAGGGGGGCTAAAAATTCTGACTTTAACTGTATGTCAAACTGACATGTCATCACACTGACATAAAATCTTTAGCAATATTTGGTTCATGTTGGCTCATTACACTTATGCGGGTACATTTTCCTTTTCCTCAAATGATTCATTTTTTAAATGTGCGTCCAAATAAAACAAATCAAACTTACAGATTGTTCATTTCCAAGGTCAGGGGTTTGATTCTCAGCGAACTTGCATAATAATGTAGAACATAAATGCAATGGACAAAAGCATTAGAAAAAAATGCATGAATGTAAAATGCAGTACAATAAAGTAAAATCCAATCATAAATTTAGACTTGATTTATGAAATTGTGGACTTGCAACTTGTGTACATTTTAAAGTGTCTTAAGACTGCTGTACCTCTTTAAAGAGAAATTTTACTGCAAAACAACAAAGACGATTCATGTCAGTCTACAAAACATACAGTTGAAGACAAAATTATTCCTTCACACTATTTCATATTATAGTTTTCTTCTGGATAAAGATTTTATTTCTTTTACTTTGGCTGGAATAAAAAAAGTTTATAGTCAGAGTCAATTATTTGTTTTTGATTGTCAACAGAATAAACCACTGTTGTCCAACGGCTTGCCTAATTGACCTAATTAACCTAGTTAAGCCTTTAAATGTCACTTTAAGCTGAATACTAGTCCTGAATTAGTGTAATATTATGTGCTGTCATCTTGACAAAGACAAAAGAAATTTTGGTTTTAAAAAAAACCTTTAAAATTAAATAAAAATGGCTTTAAAATGTTTAACTGTGTTCAAAAAAATCTTCTCTCTTATTCAGCACATGGGAAATATATTAAAAAAAAAAATTAAAACAGGAGGGCTAATTATTTTGTCTTCAACTGTATATATTAAACACCACTGGTAAATATAGGGTTAAAATATAACTCAAATCTAACTACATATATATATGCACCACTGCGTCGCCCCTTATATATATATATATATATATATATATATATATATATATATATATATATATATATATATATATATATATATATATATATATATATATATACACATATATATTCATTCATTCATTTTCTTTTTGGCTTAATCTGGGGTCGCCACAGCGGAATGAACCGCCAACTTATCCAGCATATGTTTTACATAGCGGATGCCCTTCCAGCCGCAACCTATCTCTGGGAAACATCCATACACACTCACACTCATACACTACAGGCCATTTAGCCTTCCGAATTCACCTGTACCGCATGTCTTTGACTGTGGGGGAAACCGGAGCACACGGAGGACACCCACACAAACGCAAGGAAAACATGCAAACTCCACACAGAAACGCCAACTGACCCAGCCGAGGCTCGAACCAGAGACTTTCTTGCTGTGAGGCGACAGCACTACCTACTGCACCACTGCGTCGCCCCTTTATATATATATATATATATATATATATATATATATATATATATATATATATATATATAAAATCACCACTTTACTGTTTAATTGATTACATTAGGAATGCAAAACTTTTTTTTTTTTCTGAAATATTACATTCAAATACACACATGAACCTTTATCTAGTTAAAGATGGACTACTTTGCAGAAATTTCCAGAAGATAAATTCGAATAATTGTATAAAAGCCCGGCTCAAAATAACCATTTCATTTCACTGCCATATTTAAGCAACGGTTTTTACAGAAGAGATTTGGGAGATCTAATTTTACCACTGCATAACTCAGAAAACAATCAACAAACAGAAAACAAAACAAAAACAAAAGAAAGATCAACTAAATGTTACATGCACAAACTCCACAGTAAAGAAAGTAGATACAGTTTATTAATCTGATGTGTGTAAAATCTGCAGAGAAAATAAATGATGTGAATTTACAGTTGAAAATACAATGAAAAAAAAAATATGTAGGATGTTTCATCAAACCCCGGTATCTCAAAACTGACCAGTGCATGAAAATGAACATAAAGTAATGTAGTGTATGGCATGAAGGAGCCAGAAAGAGTGTGTACAAGTGAAGTCAAAATTAGTCCTCCTGTGAATTTATTATTCTTTCAAATATTCCCCAAATAATATTTAACAGATTCAGGAGATTTTCAGAGTATTTTCTATAATATTTTTTCTTCTGGGGAAAGTCTTAGTTGTTTTATTTGTTCGGCTAGAACAAAAGCTTGCTAGATTTTAAGCTCAATATTATTAGCCCCCTTCATCAATATTAGTTTTGGATTGTCTCCAGAACTAACCACTGTTATACAATGACTTGCCTAATTACCCTAACTTTACCCTAATTAACCTAGTTAAGCCTTTAAATATCACTTTAAGCTGAATACTAGTATCTTGAAGAATATCTAGTCAAATATTATGTGCTGTCATCATGGCAAAGAGAAAATAAATCAGTTATTAGAGATGAGTTATTAAAGCTATTATGATTAGAAATGTGTTGGAAACATAATCAGGGGGGTTATATAATTCTGCCTTCAACTGTAAATCTGCTGTTGGTGTTTTTACTGGCAGTAGAAGGTCATGACGTTCTGCTGGTTTCCCCGAATGAGCAGAACTGGACAGTGTAAACCGCAGCTCAGCGTGTCCAACCAAGCCATGTAAAGAGAGCTGGGACAATCAGCCTGCGGGACGGGGAGAGACCTGAACACACACACACACACACACACACTCATTAATAATTAACATCTGTGTTTACCCTCCGTTTACGAGCCTTATATTTTGAATGTGAATGATTGATGCGGCTCCAATATTATCAGATTGCGCTTTGTTTGTGTATGAATTACATATTGACCAGAAGCAGACAATAGGTAATGGTTTGACGGTCAATACTCACACTAGAACCAGAGCGGCGTGTTTGGAATTCCTCCGAATGATCTCGTTCAGACGCACTTTCCTCTCCGACTGTCAAAATATGAAGGAAGCATCGTGAGCTTTCAGTGGATGTTGCTAGAAGGGATACAGCTCCAGCCAGAAGATAATTCATTCATCCTTTCATTGTCCTTCGGATGAGTCCCTTATTTATCAGGGGTCACCACAGCGGAATGAACCACCAACTATTCCAGCATATATTTTCTGGAATATTCTGGAACACTTTTGTACTTTTTAGGAACCAATATGTACCCCTAAGGTATTAATATGGACCTTTTAGGTACAAATTTGTACCTTTTGAAAAGGTACCACCCCAGTGACAGCTCGCGTACCTTTATTTCTGAGAGTGTAGAAGGAAGAGTGTGTGTGGAGACGCTGACGCGGTAAACAACAACTGAGGAAACATGGAGGAAAGTGGTCAGTCACCACAATTTGCTTCCACCAGACCTAAGATCTGTCTCGTACCCAAAAAGTCCTCTAAATGGTGGAGAAAACCATATATCAGGGGTCACCAATCTTGGTCCTGGAGGGCCGGTGTCTCTGCAGGGTTTAGCTCCAACTTGCCTCAACACACCTGCCTGGGTGTTTCAAGTACACCTAGTAATACCTTGATTAGCTTGTTCAGGTGTGTTTGATTAGGGTTGGAGCTAAAATCTGCAGGACACCGGCCCTCCAGGAACAAGTTTGGTGACCTCTACCATATATAAACCACAGGCACAATGTAACAAATGTGGTAGATTACCATTCATCCGTCTACCAGAGGGAGCTCTCTCCCGAATATTGACTGGGTACTTCCTCGGCGGTACTTCCTGGTAGCCACCCTATATAAGCCACTGTTTATGTCTGTTTTTTGTGAAGTATTGCCAGTTCCACTGCCTTACCAAGCGGTTTCCTACTGTTGTGTTTGCCATTGTGTTACGACCTTTTTTGCCTGCCTTTTGACCGCTGCTTTTTGGATTTTGGACTCTGCCTTGTTTGCTTTTTTTCGCACTGCCTCTTTGTTAGCTTGACGTAGCCTGGTTTTGGATTACATTTCTGCCTTTGTTTTATGTTCGCTGTTCACTTAATAAACCTCCAGCGTTTGGATTCAATCAGCCTCCATGTCTTCACCTACGGCTCCCTCACACACAAGCTGCGATGATGGCCTTTTCCTCCTCCGCCTCAAAATAATTTTAAAGTTGGGCGAACTTAGCATAATTCGCAGAGCTAAAAGCAAGAGAATTTCTTCCATCGTGGCTAGTGTGGTGCAGATGCTAGACCCCGCGTTTATGCATGTGCGACATCGTAAATTGTATGGCAAGTGTAGACACATGAATCGTATATGGGTCACGATTAAAAGAACGTGTAAACAGACAGACAAATAAATCTGATATAGGCAGCAAATCGGAATTGGGAGTCAAGACCTGACAGTGTAAACGGGGCCTCTATTAAACATCTCTTGGGAAAATTAAAAACCCATTGGAAAAGAATTGAAATCTTTGCTGGAGGGATAATAAATAAATATAATAATAGCTCAATACATTAAGCCAAAACACCACTGGTACATGTTTTGCAGTGTAGGACATTTGTAAGTAAATACATTCAGGTGACATTGATTAATTCTGACGGTTTCCTAATATTTTGGTAACATTATCAAATGATGATATTTTTGTAAGCAGGTCAAACACACACCTTGAGTCTCAGCGCGTCCATCTGTTTGTCCGTGACTTTCCATGGGTTCTCTCTTCTCTGCTGCTGTGCCGTCTGCTCGTCCAGCTGTGCATCATTCAGCCTGAAGGGGGCGACAGTGTCCTCGAAACGCTGCATGCTAATCAAAACAAATATCAATAAGCATGGGAAAACATCAGTGGACTACATTGTCTTCTTGACTGAATGGTGAATTTACACAGACTTTCAGTTTTTATTCAGCCAGATCAGGTCAAAATCACCACGTTTAAGATATGACTTCTTTAAAAATTAAAGATCTTCGCTGCCTATTGATATATGATATAAAGTGAGCATCAGACCGGACACGAAGCACAGCATTAAATCAAATATTTCCACGCCATGCCTTTAAAATTTGGAAAATTTATTTTACCCCAGTATTTACCCCGGTATTTTCTGTGCTAGACTGCTGCTACTGACAGCGTTTGTGTTTAGATGGTCTTTCATCCCTGCTGAAAAATCCATCTTAAACCAGCCTAGGGTTGGCTGGTTTTAGCTGGTTGACCAGCCTGGTTTTAGAGGGGTTTTGGCCGTTTCCAGCCATTTTCAGCCTGGTCTTAGCTGGTCAAGCTGGAAAATGACCAGCTAAATCCAGCTAAAACCAGCTTGACCACGCTGGTTTAAGCTGGACATAGCTGGTTTTGGCTGGGCTCCCAGCCTAGCTAGGCTGGTCAAGCTGGTTTTAGCTGGTCATTTTCCAGTCTGACCAACTGAGACCAGCCTGGAAATGGCTGGATACCAGCCTGGAAATGGCCAAAACCCCTCTAAGACCAGGCTGGTCAACCAGCTAAAACCAGCCAACCAGCCTAGGCTGGTTTAAGCTGTTTTTTTTTTAGCAGGGATCTCGTTTTATGCTTGAACAACTAAATGAATGCTTAAGTCTTAAGAACAACTAAATGAATGCTTAAGTCTTAAGAACAGCTAAATGAATGCTTAAGGTTAAGCATTTAACTGATTGTATTTTAAGTACAATACAACATCGATTCTGTTAAAGGAACTCTATTCAATTGAAAATAGTTACATAAACCTTTCACCAAAAGTTTACCGTTGGCTGAAAAACCCTAGCTGTGCATATAGCCCATTATGATCGACTGCTTGAAATGATTGCGGTTGACCTACTTTTTAGCAAGCGGTTGTCGTTTGCTGTCCGTCATCACAATCACATCATGAACGTCCAGTCGGAAACGCTGGAGCAAAGTCTTCATTCTGAGCACGAGAAGAGGTTTTATTAATAGATCAATTTAATGATAAATAGTCATGAACAAATCACTGCAGAGAGTCGTGAATGTAAAATATACAACCGTAATCACGATGCAGACACCTAGATGCTTTAAATTGTTTTTATTAAATGTATTTTTATTTTTTTTTTGATTCATTAATTTTCCTTTGGCTCAGTGCCTGAATTACCAGGGGTCACCCCAGCAAAATGAACCACCTTCAGTGATTTATACTTTCCTTACTCTAAACTTGATGATTATAAATATTTAAACAATGAAATGATTTTCCAATGAACAATTAATTTCAATATTAATAATTAGTAATATATTTGATGTTGGGTTAATTTAATGAGAGATTTTTGAGTTCATATTGATATTTTTGACTTATGTTTACTAAAGCTATGTCTACAGTAATCTGCATAAATATGCTAAAAATCATCCACACTAAAATGACTGAAACCGCTTTCATTCATGTACTTTGGATGCATGGAGACAATTTTCCCCGTCATTTCTGCCTGTCGTTTATTTACTTTACATCTCTTTGAAACATTTACATTTACATTTACATTTAGTCATTTAGCAGACGCTTTTATCCAAAGCGACTTACAAATGAGGACAAGGAAGCAATTTACACAACTATAAGAGCAGCAGTGAACAAGTGCTATAGACAAGTTTCAGGTGTGCAAGAGTCTAAGAAGCAAAGCATTAGTAATGTAAGTTTTTTTTTTTTTTTGAGAGAGAGAGAGAGAGAGGGCACAGTTAGTGGTATAGCCAGAGAGGCAGTTACAGATTAGGAAGGAAAGTGGAGACTAAATAATTGAGTTTTTAGTCGTTTCTTGAAGACAGCAAGTGACTCTGCTGTTCTGATGCAGTTAGGGAGTTCATTCCACCAACTGGGCAGATTGAATGTGAGAGTTCGGGAAAGTGATTTCTTCCCTCTTAGGGATGGAACCACGAGGCGACGTTCATTCACAGAACGCAAGTTTCTGGAGGGCACATACATCTGCAGAAGTGAGAGCAGATATGAAGGAGCAAAGCCAGAGGTCGCTTTGTAAGCAAACATCAGAGCTTTGAATTTGATGCGAGCAGCAACTGGCAGCCAGTGCAAACGGGTGAGTAGCGGAGTGACATGTGCTCTTTTGGGTTCATCAAAGACCAGTCGTGCTGCTGCGTTCTGAAGCAGCTGAAGAGGTTTGATAGAATTAGCTGGAAGCCCGGCTAGTAGAGAGTTGCAATAATCCAGTTTGGAGAGAACAAGAGCTTGATCAATGAGTTGAGCTGCATGTTCAGATATGAAGGGTCGGACCTTTCTGATGTTATAGAGTGCAAATCTGCAAGATCGAGCAGTTCAAGAAATGTGCTCAGAGAAGTTCAGTTGGTCATCAATCGTTACTCCAAGGCTTTTTACCATTTTGGATGCAGTGATGGTTGCTCCATCCATCTGGATTGAGAAGTTATGGTGTAGAGTCTGGTTGGCAGAAACTTCAAGCATTTCCGTTTTCGTGAGGTTAAGCTGAAGCTGAAGATGATGATCTTTCATCCAGTGTGAAATGTCTGACAGGCAGGCTGAAATGCGAGCTGGAACCGAGGGATCATCAGGGTGAAAAGAGAGGTATAGCTGGGTGTCATCAGCATAGCATTGCGACAAAATGTCGTAACTGTGGTTTGACCAACAGCTTCCAGTAAATATTCCCTGTGCTTTGAAGAGAGGCAGTATGGAGCATCTACAAACTGACATTCATCCTTAATAAAGCTGTCAAAACGGACAGCATCCAAAACAACGTTGCCCACCATGCTAGCTGAATTGGTCACATGACTGCTTTGGACAGCGTTTTCAAAACGATATATTTTTGTTTTCTAAAAAAGCCATCTCAGTGTGGAGGGAAGGCCAAAACAGAGATAAAAATATGCATGTTTAATTGAAAATGTATTGTGTGGACACTAGAGCAGTGGTCTCAAACTCAACTCCTGGAGGGCCGCAGCTCTGCAGAGTTTAGCTCCAACGACCTCCATCTCCCACCTGCTTAATAGTCTCTAGTAGAACACCTTGATTAGCTGGATCAGCTGTGTTTGATTAGGGTTGGAGCAAAACTGTGCAGAGCTGCGGCCCTCCAGGAATCCAGTTTGAGATCTATGCTCTAGAGCAGGGCTATTCACTAATATTCAGGGCTATTAGTGTGACAAAGACATCCAAAATTAAATTAGTTCAGTTGAAAAAATGGCCGATATTGTTATGAAGGGACATGCGTCTGTTCAATACAGCACAAGCTGCAGTTAAAGGCACAGAGTGTGAGTCACCTGACATTAAGCGAGTGGTGCGAGCAGCCGAAAACATTTGGATATGTTTGTAGAAAAGGCCTTTTGTACAATGCACTGATATCGTTAAAAGGGATGCAATGATTAGCCGATTTCACTATTAACCCCGGTTTTTATTCATTAAAGGCTTCTCAACGCCGCATTTCTGTTGCACGGAAAAAGCTGCTGCAACTAAACAAAGTTATTCCAATACGCACGCACATTGAATTAACTAGCAGTAAGCCGTTTTCAAACTTTTTCATTTATTTTTACGTGCAAAGAGAGAAATGGACTATTGTTTGTTTTTTATTAATATTTTGTGCTGTATTTGGAGCAGCAATAAACAACACTTTAAAATACACACCGTTGATTTTTGTGATTTTCTAAACTAGTATTGTTTTAAATTTAATAAATATATAATAATGGTGATAACTGTGTAACCGGGATTATTCTTCAGACTATATAATCGTACAACCAAAATCTATAACCGTTGCATCCCTGTTTAAAACATAACACATGAATGTGTCCAAATGCAGAAGAAGCCTACTTAAGCAATACACCGATTTTGTGCCTCGAAATACAACATTTGGATATGCTTGTAAAAAAGTTTCAAAATATAACATATTATCATTTTAACCCTTGTATGGTGTTCGGGTCTGTGAGACCCATTTTCATTTTTTTTCAAACTAAAAATTAAATAATTAATTATTTTTTCAGCCTGAAATTCGTTGGCTTTGGCTTATTTTCTGTGAAGAACATAAATCCAAACTAATTTTCAATGACCGCATAATGTACCTCCCCTCACACATTTACATTACATACAAGGTGTTCGGGTCCACTGCACCCTGGTCTAATAAAAGTCTTGAATGTGTAGGTCCAGTGTTCTTACACTCTCTCTTCCTCCTTTCTGGTGCTGCTGTCTTCCCCCCACCCCCCATCCTGCTCCCGCACAAAGTAGCAACATTGTTGAAAATTCAACTATCAACACTGTCTGCTCTTACATTCCCGCACATTTTACCCTCTCTCTTGCGGGAACCAAGCTTTATTTTCTCATACTCTGTCCCATCTGCACATTAGGGGCATAATATTATGAATAAGACTTTGCCAGTGTGGTTCCTTATCACAACTGATCAAGATGGCCAAAAGATTATCTGCTGCGAGGGCCTTGCAATTGATTGTGGAAGTGAGAGGAGCTTCTGATGACGATGTCCATGACCATGGTGGGAACAATACGAAAAAACAAATCTGGGGGTTTTATTTTTTTCATAACATTAATAAAACTTAAATAAAAAAAAACGAGAAGCACATTAATTCATCAATATGATCTAACAAAGGGGAAAATGAACCATGTTTGCTGTTCATATGGCTTGTAATTGGGATGAAGTAAACATTTGTTGAGTAATTTAACATAAAATTGTTTAATAGTGTTAATTTGGAAAGCTAAAACTCTAGCGGGTCCACCAGACCCATAAACACTGGCTGAGTAACAAAAATACGAACACCACACAAGGGTTAATGTGGAAAAAGTCAACGTGGGTGTCTTTATGAGCACAAATACAGTATATGGGCTCTTATGTGCTGTTGTGTCATCACTTATAAATAAGTCATATCTCTCCGGCCTCTCATTTGGGATGCTTTTCATGAACTGCCCCCCCATGACAAAGTAATTGTTTTCAGATGATTTAAGCTTTGCATTAAAAAAAATGCTTTTTTTCCAATGACTTTTATGATTCAAGAAGTTTTACAAACTAATTTCGAGAGTAGCACGTGTTTTGATTGATCGCGGCTGGTCTACCATCCGTAACCAGCAATAACCCAATCAGATTGATACATGCCTACACTAAATAGACCGATTTCATCCTACTGCATTATTTTCGTTTTGGAAGAATCCCCCCTTCCACCCCATCTCCTCCTTTTTCTTCTTTACCAGCGGGAGCTTTTGAGACCTACCTTATCTCGGACCCTCTTATAATTAAATTGACCAGGCGGGAGCCCTGGGCTCAATTACCTCTAAGCTCAGGGTTCTCTCCCAAGGAAGCATGCCAAACCTGCTAATAGCATCAAGCAATATCTAAGTTTGACCTCTTGAAATGACCCTAATGATCTTTTTCCAGTGATTCCAGTGATTCAGATCATTCGATGATCAGTGATTCATATGATTCTGCTGATTCTGACAGACGTTTACAATGTGAGATTGTATATAACAATTGAGATTATTCAAGTAATCAAAATCTAGAATTAAAAATTCATTTGGGATCAAATCCTCTGATATATTAAAATCTGGATGATTCAGATGACTGAATCACGAGTCTCACTCTTCGCGGTCGTCCTCCATAGTTGTCTGTTCTCCAACAATAAACACTCTGACTTTGCTCCGTCTCCAGCGTTTTCTTCTGGTCAACAGATACGGCACTAACAGAGTCAAACCTGAGCCAGAGAGAGAGAGAGACTGAGCTTTAATCAACAGTTTAATGTTAACTAAGGGTTATCAAACCCTCAATTAGGATGCCTGACGCCTTGTAATGATTACAATATCTGACCTCCATCATCAGAGATCCAGTACACGTCAATGGTCTTCTTCCCTTGTTTGGTCTGAAACACTGTTTTGATCTGATCGTTCGCAGTGTTCTTTGTGTTGTCCACGTCTACAGGAATTAATCGGACAGTGAAGTGAGATAAGGGACGGTATATTTACTGAATCAATAGTTTTGTGTGGCTTATTCACCTGAATCAGAGTCTGAATTCTGCTGATCAAACTCGATGGGTTCATCCGGCTCAAAGACTGGATTGACTGTCAGAAACACAGGACATTTAACGCAGTATTTTACATGTAGCAAACTAAAACACACACATCATTTTCCAATACAAATTAGAAGAAATCTTTAGTGATAGGGTTTCAATAAAAAAAAACTATTGGCGTTTCCGTTATCCATCGTTTCATGACTCATTAACTCCTCATTTCTCGATAAGTCATTACAAAATCATGGCAACAGATATTAGGTTTACTCATATCACAGACAACGGATTAATAATTTCACCAAAGGAGTTGTTTGGGCGAGCGACGCAGTGGCGCAGTAGGTAGTGCTGTCGCCTCACAGCAAGAAGGTCGCTGGTTCGAGCCACGGCTGGATCAGTTGGCGTTTCTGTGTAGAGTTTGCATGTTCTCCCTGCGTTTGCGTGGGTTTCCTCCGGGTGCTCCGGTTTCCCCCACACTCCAAAGACATGTGGTAAGATGTTTACACCACATTGCATTCATTCTATGCATGTTTTCATTCATAAAATCTATTATTTTGTTTAGCTAATCTGCATAAAATTTGCATATTTGGAGGGAAAATAATAAATTTGGAGGGAAAGGTGATTTGGAGATACAGGTGAACTGGGAAGGCTAAATTGTCTGTAGTGTATGAGTGTGGACGGATGTTTCCCAGAGATGGGTTGCGGCTGGAAGGGCATTCGCTGCGTAAAAAAATGTGCTGGATAAGTTGGCGGTTCATTCCGCTGTGGCGACCCTGGATTAATAAAGGAACTAAGCCGAAAATAAAATAAAATGAATGAGTTGTTTGGGCATTATACAAGCTTTCAATGTCAAGGCATGCTGACTACATTCAAGATTGACCATGTACGGAAAGCTGTGGCCATTGACTTCCAATAGACTTCCATTTAGGGCAGTGAAGGTCAAATAGGTACATCTTACCAACATTCTTTTTTAGGGTTCAACAGAATGAAGAAACTCATGGAACCAATCGAGGGCAAATAAACAGTGAGTAATGTTTAATTTTTGGTGGCATATGCATGAATGAACTTTGAATAAAGGCCAAATTGACTACTGGACCAAGATTAATATTATATTAGAGAATAAAAATCTAGATATATCTAGGCATAGTGAATAATTAAGATTTCAGTACATGGAAATGTCATGCTGTATGCCTCGTTTTCATGCAAATCCTGTGAGTGTAAATTCAGATGAAAATTAGGCCAATCGGAATAAAACACCAATTATCCATCTGGAATAATTAATTTACACACTCCAGGCTGTGTTTGATTGGTCATAACTTTTCTTAGTGAGATTGCAAGAATGACCATTTTTCCCCGTGTTTTGAAGATGATCTAAGTTTGTATTAAACACACTATGCACGTGGGACTCTTATTTTGAAAAATGGATAGTCTTTTAGGAAGATTACAGAGATTTCACAGCTCATAATAATGCAAAACGCAGGATATACGGATTAAATCTATTCAGTGAAAACCTGCAAATTGATGTGCATGTTTGTAATGAGGCAACAAACACACGCAAACTAATGAGTAAATGTTTAATGCATCATGTCATATCACTCGATTTCTCTTTAATGAAAGGAAAAATATGTTTCTAATATATATTGAGTCATATTAGAGTTTTCAAAATGGAAACTTTTACTTTAGGCGTTTTTTCAATTAGCATTTTCAATATGAAGGGCAATAGAAATGCGTTGTATACTGATAAACACAATGTACCTTCAGTCTGTAACTCGTCTCGGATGTCCAGTCCGTCCATCATGCGGAGGACACACACGCCGTGGTTGGAGTCGAAAGAATCACTGAGAAAAACAAAAGAAAGAAATATACTTCATTTCAGTTTCGAACAAACTGAATCTGAAGGAAAACATTTCAAACCAGACAGAAAATGCACATTTTCCCTCCAAATTTATTATTTTCCCTCCAAATATGCAAATTTAATGCAGATTAGCTAAACAAAATAATTGATTTTATGAATGAAAACATGCATAGAATGAATGCAATGTTGTATAAACATCTTTACATCAGTATTAAACACTATAATAAACACTTTAAAATAACGCTTTATAATAAAGAAGATCACATTTATTTAAATTTCCATACGTACACAAATGTAAAGCACTAAATTCTTCTAATCTTTATACTTTATAGATTTTAATACTTTAATACTTATAATATTTATACAGTTTTTATAGAGTTTTGATTTGTTTAATGACGTTTTTGACAGTTTTCTAATAATTCAGATGATTCCCCTCATTCTGTTGTTTCTAATGACACATTTGAACTTTTCCCTCCAAATGTTTTACTTTCCTGCCAAATCTTCCTGTCAGTTTTCATTGTCAATGAAGATTTTATTAATTAGATGAGATCAAATGTTAATTGGATTTTTTATTTTAAACACTTTTAAGTATTAATACTTCTCACTTAAAAGAGAGGGTTTGTTTAATGTTAGCATTACTGGTGAAATGTGCTTCATTTCTTTTTAGCTCAATATAATGAGGACTGTGTATAATACTCAGAGTCACTCACTATATAGTGTTTATGTAGTCCTCGATATCTGGACTGTTGCTCTCCTGCCAGTTTATTTTGAATCCCATCACCAGTATATTTGGCCTCAGCTTTCCCAAACCAGAGGCCTTACATAAGAGAAACAAGAAGAAAACGGGAAGAAAAAGACAATTGAAATTCAGGGTTCCCACTCTAAGCCACATGTCATATTTAGACTTTATTCTCGTATTACAACTTTAATCTTGTATCATTACAACTTTATTCTTGTTATATTCCAACGTCATTCTCGTAACATTTTGACTTTATTCTTGTAATATTTAAATTTTATTCCTGTAATATTTCGACTTTATTTTGCATTATTAAGACTTTAATCTCAAAATTTTGGACTATTCTTGTAATATATTGTAATATTTATACTTTATTCTTGAAATCTTGAAAATTTTATTCTCATAATTTTGACTATTCTTAAAGCATTTCGATTTTATTCTCGTAAATTCGACGTTATTTTCATAATATATCGAATAAAGTCTAAATACTATGGGCATTAAGTCGAAATTACAAGAATAAACTCAAAATGTTATGAGAATAAAGTCAAAATTGCAAAAATAAAGTCAAAATTACGATAATAAAGTCAAAATGTTATGAGAATAAAGTCAAAATTGCAAGAATAAAGCCGAAATTACGAAAATAAAGTTGAAATATTCCGAGAATAAAGAAAAATTACAACTTTATTCCTGCATTTTTGACTTTATTCTCGTTATATATAGACTTTATTCTGACTTTATTTTTCATATTTGGATTTTATTCTCATAATATATCGACTTTAAACTCAAAATATTTTGATTTTATTATCATAATATTGCAACTTTATTCTTTGCATTTTGACTTTATTCTCGTAACATTTTAAAATTATTCTTGGAATTTTGGCTTTATTCTCATAATATTTCAGATTTTTCTCGGAATTTCGACTTTATTCTTACAATTTTGACTTTATTCTTGTAATATTTCGACTTTTTTCTCATAATATTGACTTTTCTTGTAATAGTTTGACTTTTTTCTCTGCATTTCTACTTTATTCTCATAATATTTCAACTTTATTCTCGTAATTTTGACTTTACTCTCATAATATTTCGCATTTATTCTCATAATTTTGACTTTTCTTGTAATATTTTGACTTTATTCTCTGCATTGACTTTATTCTCATAATATTTCAACTTTATTCTCGTAATTTCAACTTTATTCTTGTAATTTTGACTCTATTCCCATAATATTTCAACTTTCTTATAATTTAGATTTTATTCTCGTCAAATTTTGACTTTATTCTCATAACTTTGACTTTAATCTAGTAATTTAGACTTTATTCTCTGCATTTTTACTTTATTCTCATAATATTTTGACTTTATTCTCATATTTTCAACTTTATTCTAATATTTTCTACTTTTTTCTCAAAATATTTCGACTTTATTCTCATATTATTTCGATTTTATTCTCATAATTTTGACTTTATTCTCATAATATTTTGACTTTAATCTACTAATTTAGACTTTATTCTATGCATTTTTACTTTATTCTCATAATATTTCGACTTTATTCTCGTAATTTCGACTTTATTCTAATCATTTCTACTTTTTTTCTCAAAATATTTCGACTTTATTCTCATATTTTCGATTTTATTCTTGTCAAATTTCAACTTTATTCTCATATTATTTCAACTTTATTCTCATAATTTCGACTTTATTCTCATAATGTTTTGACTGTATTCTCTGCATTTCAACTTTTTTTCATATTTCAAATTTATTCTCTTAATAGTTCAACTTAATTCTCATAATATTTTGACTACTCATGATATTTCGACTTTATTCTCATAATATATTGACTTCATTCTCTGCATTTTGACTTTATTCTTGTAATTTTGACTTTATTCTAGTAACATTTTGACCTTATTTTTATAATATTCAAACTTTATTCTATTAATATTTCAACTTTATTCTCATAGTATTTCACCTTTTTTTCCTCATAATATTATGACTTCAATGTTGTATCATCATGCCTTTATTCTGGTAACATTTCGACATTACGCCCATAATTTCGACTTTATTCACAAAATATTCTCATTTAAATCTTAGATTTTGTATTTTTTTTATTGTGGCACTAAAACATGATCATTGTAAAGGGAAAGCGCTTTGATGCTAATAACCTGCAGAAGATGGCGAGCTCCTTCTCTCAGACTGGACGATCTGAAGGCTGTGTAGAAGGAGCGAACTTTCCTCTGATTGAGCCACTTCAGCATCTCATTAGTGTTACACTCAGACATGATGGACTTCTCATCCTCCTGAAGAGTAAACACATCCCCACAGGTTTATTTACAGCTGTTCTGAGGGAAGACTGGACTTACTGAAACACTTTTAACATCATACAGCCGTTTCTTACCATGAGAATGTCTCCACAGATCATCAAACTGACATTTTTGGTGAAAGAGCCCACAAAATCCACCAGTGCAGGACGGAGAGTCGGAGGACCGGTCAGAACGAGACACTGAGGCCTGAGAGATCACACAAT
>NC_079441.1:3419640-3447140 GCF_903798145.1 Danio aesculapii
CTTAATCGTAGGATTTTCTTCTTTTATTGCTATCATTAGGAAACGTTAACATATGTGGGTATTTTTCTCAAAGTTCACCATGACCCCCACATAAGCTAAAAAAAAAAATCTAAAGAAGTGCAAGAATATTGAATGTATACAGTATAGTAAATACAGATGTTTACTCGTTATACTAGTTTGAGACATGTGCGCTTTTCATATCAGCACATAATTAAAAAGCTATATGCTTCTTGGCAGGTTCAGTTACACAGAAACCATCTAAACAAAATGTGTGTTTATAATATACAGTATTACATGAACATTTTAAACGTTCACATTTAGATGCTATTAGCAGTTTTGACATGCTTTCCTGGGAGAGAACCCTGAGCTTAGAGATAATTGAACCCAGGGCTCCTGCCAGGTCAATGAGCATGTGAGATCAAGTAGTTCTCCAGAGCTCTCCCTGGTAAAAGGAGGAAAAGGAGAAGATGGTGATGAAAGGGAGGATTCTTCCAAAACGAAGATAAGGCACTAGGGTGAAATCTGTCTATTTACTGGAGGTTTGGATCAATCTGATTGGATTATTACTGACTTTGGACGAGGGACTAGCTGCGATCAATAATATCACAAGCTCGTCTCGAAATTAGTTTGAAAAACTTTACTTATATTAATGATATGCTACATGTTAAATAACTCCAAAATTCTTTGGGGCTGCTCCACACCGTAACTCTCCAGAATGTGGGAAAGACAGTGAAGGTGGACTCATCAGAGATTAAATGTAAACTTTGTGTGCATACACAGCCTGATCTCACAAGAAAACTTAAGTATTTTATGTTTTGACAGTTTAGTGGCTAATTCGTACGAATTCAAACGAGTTCAGTCGTACGAAATTGTACGATTTTAAAAAGGAGGCGTGGCACCTAACCCCACCCCTAAACCCAACCGTCATTGGCGGATGAGCAAATCGTACTAAATTGTACGAATTAGATTGTACGAATTCGTACGAATTAGCCACTAAATCAAAAAGTTACGAATTGCCGTGAGACTGTGTTGGCATACACCACCTGAATTTTATGCACCTCCATCACATGCGTGCTAACTCACCAATCAGAATGAAGCACATTGCTATGATGTAGCAGAGCAGATAAGCACGCAGCGGCTCACTGTTTTTCCCATAACCCTTTCCAAAGAAGCCGATGTATGGGTAGATGTTATCCCGACAGAGACACTGAGGAAAACAGAGATTCTCAGGTTCACACTGATGAGCTCACAGTCACAGTTAAAGTCAGAATTATTAGCCCCCCTGAATATTTTACCCTCAATTTCTGTTTAACGGAGAGAAGATTTTTTTTAACACATTTCTAATCATAATAGTTTTAATAACTCATTTCTAATAACTGATTTATTTCATCTTTGCCATGATGACAGTAAATAATATTAGAGATTCTTCAAGATACTAGTATTCAGCTTAAAGTGACATTTAAAGGCTTAACTAGGTTAATTAATGGTAAAGTTAGGGTAATTAGGCAAGTCATTGTATAACAGTGGTGTGTTCTGTAGACCAGTGTTTCCCAACCCTGTTCCTGAAGGCACACCAACAGTACACATTTTCAACCTCTCCCTAATCAAACACACCTGAATCATCTTATCATAACATCAGAAGAGACTCCAAAACCTGAAGTTAATGGGTCAGAAAAGGGAGACATCCAAAATATGTACTGTTGGTGTGCCTCCAGGAACAGGGTTGGGAAACACTGCTGTAGACAATCGAAGAAAAATATTGCTTAAGGGGGCTAATAATATTGACCATAAATGACTTATGGTTTAAAAAATGGTTTGAATAAATTTGAGCTCTGGAAAAAGGCTCTATAAATAAACACTTATTATTATTATTATTATTATTATTATTATTATTATTATTAATAATAATAAAAACTGCTTTTATTCTAGCTGAAATAAAACAAATAAAACTTTCTCCAGACGAAAAAATATTATAGGAAATACTGTGAAAGTTTCCTTGCTCTTTTGAACATCATTTGGGAAATATTGAAAAAGAAATCAAAAATCACAAAAGGGCGAATAATTCTGACTTAAACTGTACATATTAACTATTATCTGTTTATTTCACCTGGAAGATTTTGGGTGCGGAGACGAGGAACGCGAGAGCAGACGACAGGGTGGCTGCAAATATACCTGCGTAAATCAAAGGACCGAAGCCAGAGACCTGGACCAGAACCTGAGGATTGTACAGAATTAACATTAATAATGGAGCGGCGTAACATCCACAGCACTGCTAAACATAATGACAGCACTGATCGTAGAGATAACTAACTGAACTCAAATAAAAAAATATATGTACACATGTCATCCCAGATTTTGAGGGGATTGTGGAAGCCATATCTAAAAATAATCAATGTAACTACACAAAATAAAATATGAAATACGTATAAACATAAATGCATGGTACGTAATGGTATTGGTATTTAAAGTGCATTAGAGAGAAATAATCTTAACCTAAAATATCTTCTAAACTCAATTCTAAAGACAATGGATTGCTCTTATAGATAATTTAATAAATAATTTTTATCTTAAACACTCTTCAGTATTTGGGATTTCCCTCTATTAATACTTGCGACAGATAACATTAATATCTGTGGGTGATATTTCTCAAACTGCTCCATTATCCCCACATACATTAAAATCAACTGAAGTGCTGAATGAACTGTCTGTATATTAAGTATAGATGTTTACTCTAGCTTCAGACAGAGATTTTCAGATGAAATTATCACGTACAGTAATGTGCAAAAGTTTGTGCACCCTTTTGATTTTCATGGTTTTCCAAATCAGGACATAATAATAAAAAAAAAAAACGATATGCTCCTCGGTAATATAGTCTTTAAAACTTCTAACCTAAAACCTCAGATGACATCTCACAGCATGTCACAATTATTTAACACAGCAAGAAAGTAAAGCAGTGGGTCACAAACTTATGATGAAGATCCTGTGGAGGCACCTTAAGCAGTAACGATTAAAGTCCTGATTTTCTAGATGAGTTTCTCAGTCTCTCAGATCATTTTGAGGATATTTTTAGTTCCACATCACCATTCGGCATGCTAGTTTCACTCTTCCTTCAGCTTTAGCCACTGCATGACGTGAAGCAGCTTTATATTAGATGCACTGTGCTGTGAAACCCGTTCATTTCAATGGCTTGCACAGAGTAAGAAAGATGGTCAAAATATAAAATGGACTCTTTTCGCAAGACGGTAATGACACGTTTAACAGTAATCAGCATCTTACTTGCTTGAAAGTTTCTTTATACCTAGATTTTATTTAATTATGAACATTTATAAAGCTTTACTTTGCATTATATCATCTTTGCATCAAATTACAAAAAATGGAATTACCACTTAATCTAATGCAGCGTCTATGGGGCAGGGCAGTGAATTTGAGATTAGCCTCTCTTCTGGCTACCGTTATCAGTCTCACACTATTTTTTCCCTTTTTCTAAGAAGTAATGAAAACACTATCATGGAGTTTTTCTTTTATTACATGAGTAAATAAGAATGCAAAAAATCTATTTGCGGTACTTTCCCATTCACTGCGCTCTAAATAGCCAACTATATCGACTTCTGCTGCGGAGAAACTTGCAAATGTGAAAAGGGTCCAGAGGTCAATATTCTGCTTTGTGTATATATCCACGAATACTTATTACTTATCAATGCATGAACCACAAGTGTGCTGAAACAGCGCGGCAACAGGACTTTTCTATGTAGTATATAAGCTCCTGCTGCTTGCAATAGCGCTACTGTGTTGTCATGGCAATGCTGGTAAAATGACACCTCTCAGGTTGTTCACTGTCAATAAAATGTGCTTTTTTAATTAGTATAATTTAAATTCTTTAGTTATTAGTTTAGTTAAATTATTCAATTATTTAAATTAGTTTCAAAATGACTTCATATTATTTCCTTCATTCATTTTCCTTCGGCTTAGTCCCTTTATTCATTCGCAGCGGAATAACTTATCCAGCATATGTTTTACACAGTGGGTGCCTTTCTAGCTGCAACCCAGTACTGGGAAACATCCATACATACTTATTCACACACACATTCATACACTACGGCCAATTTAGTTTCATCAATTCACTTATAGCGCATGTGTTTGGACTGTGGGGAAACCATAGCACCCGGAGGAAACCCACGCCAACATGGGGATAACATGCAAACTCCACACAGAAATGCCAACAGGCCCAGCCGGGGATCAAACCAGCGACCTTCTGGCTGAGAGGCGAGAGTGCTAACCACTGAGCCTCATTTTTCGTTTTCAAGAGTTCACACTGAGCTGATGATTGATTATAAAGCTTGTTTGGCATCCTGTCCCGAGAGAGAGAGCCCTGAGCTCATAAGATCCTCGAGCCTGGGGCTCCCTCAAGTTTGCAAGGCGAGAGGGGAGTGTGAGCTCAGTTAGATCTGGAGAACTCCCCTGCTGTAGTAGCTAATGAACAGATAGTGCTCTTAAGAGATAACTACTTACTAGGAGCATGTCTATGGTCTATAGCAGGGGTGGGCAAACTCGATCCTGGAGGGCCAGTGTCCTGCATAGTTTAGCTGCAACACTAATTAAACACACCTGCACATGCTAATCGGTGTCTTCAAGATCACTAGAAATCTATAAACAGGTGTGTGTAATTAGAGTTGGAGCTAAACTGTGCAGGACACCGGCCCTCCAGGACTGAGTTTGCCCACTCCTGGTCTATAGTGAGAGGAAACTGGAGAACCCGGGGGAAACCCACATGAGCATGGGGAGAACATGTAAACTCCACACAGAAACGTCAACTAGCTTGGTAAGGACTAGACTAGACTTGACGTTCTTGCTGTGAGGCAACAGTGCTAACCACTGGGCCACCGTGCCACCCATCTAGAAAAGGAGGAGTAGGAGTGGAAGGGGGATTCTTCAGAACGAAGACGGCTGTTATATGGAACTGAGGGTATTTATAGAGGCTTAGGAATCGTCTGATTGGTGAATCATAAATTGAACAATGTGGGACCAGCCGCAAGCAATTATAAGCACGTGATCCTCTCGAAATTAGTTTATAAATAAACTTCACTTCGTTTTGGTGCATCTCTAGTAATGGCTGGACGTCCTGACCTGGAAGCTGTTGGAGAGGCCATAAGAGCAGGAGCCGCTCTGCTGACACTCAGTGAAGTTCCAGCCCAGAGAGCAGCTCAGAGAGTCGCACGCCTCCGTGAAATTCAGCGTCAGACTGTCACTCATGTTTCCGGAGGCGTCACGCAGCACACATGCACCTGAGACACACACACATAAACACACATACACGTGCAAACACACACACAAACATTTACTGTACACTTCAATGCATTTCAGACAAAATACAGTCAATAGTCTGATTTAATGCAAATGACAGGTGACATTTGAACCAGACTTTGGACTTTAAACCAGTGGCATTCGTGCTGTGAGACAACAGTGCTAATCACTGGGCCGCCATGTCGTCTATGTAGAATGGAGGGCGAGGAGTGGTGGGAGGGGAGATTCTTCAAGACAAAGATAATGAGGTAAGTAAGGTCGTACTCACAGTATGTACAGTTGCCTTGAACCAAAGCACGCTTGTCCCCCCTCCCATCTCCCCCCGACGGCCCGCACTCACAATTACATTCGGGCCTGGGCATGCTTACACCATCGATGATGCCCTGTTCAGTAAGAGCCCTCGCTCAACACAGTGGAGATTTCTTTAGTTATATCAGTTTAGTCGTTTGGGATGCGGTGACCAGTGTTGTGCAAGTTACTTTCAAACTGTAATACATTACAGATTACTTATTACTGTGATTTAAAAGTAATCCCTTACCTTACAATATTACTGTCTCAAAATTGTAATATGTTACATTACTCTTATATTACTTTTTAGTTACTTTCACCAAAATAACTACAGAATTAGAATTTAACATTCTAAAATGACTAAATGTACTGCAGAGCATTTTACATCCAGTAGAAAGCGATATGATGTAGCAGAAGGACTGTGACCTATCCAGGCTACTAACAATATAGTATATATTTGGCAAAGCCAGAATCACAAATGATCAAAGTCTGTTGAAAGTATGGTAAAGGTAAAGTGATTATCTGGCAATATCTGTGAATAGCTTGGCTATATTCATATTAGACACAACAGGCCTATATGTAAACTCCAATGCCATGACCAGAAGCATTTTTTTCTTAATCTTGCCATTATTCTATTCACTTTAAATTCAGGTATTTAAATTCACTCACAAGTATTTATTATAGAATATATCATAACCTTTTAGTGTTTCGTGTATTGCTAATAAATACTGTAGCAATATATAAACCATATCAACATTCTTGGGATAACCAATTGAACAGGAGGATCTCTGGAGAGGAAAAGCACGAAAAGAAGAGGAAACATGAGGCACAAAATGTGAGTCTGCATCATCTGACGGAGCCAGAGCAGATCATTCGCACGTGAGCAGCCGTGTTTTGAGTGCATGCGACTGCGAAAAAAAATTGCCGTCGAGTTGTCCACGAACAGAGAATTACATGAATGCGCTCTTGTAAAACTGCGCTTACGACTGTTGTCAGTGAATTAACGCCATATGCACATACGTCCATCTCGCGAATGTACTGTCTTCTGCTCATCTATTTTGCCGCTGTTCCGCTGCACGTCAGGGCTTGACCTTACTGTGAACCGGGCTGAGCCAATAGCCTCGGACCTCGAGCTCAGAGGCTGAAATCATTCCGCGTTCAAAGTAAAAAAGTTCCAATAGCCAGAGAGATATTATTGACAACACGCGCATATATTCACTAACCACGAACAGAAAATAGAACTTACTTGCTGTATTTTTTATTTGGTAATGTCATGCGGGCGAAAAGTTTGTTGTAACGCACGCGTTACTGAACATGTACCGAGTAAAATATTACTGAAAATGTATAAGTAATGCCTTACACTACTGCGTTACTGGAAAATGTAATACATTACTGTAATACATTACTTTTGTAACGCATTACTCCCAACACTGGCGGTGACACACAGTCAGATATTTCGCTGAACAGATCAGCCACTTTTGACGCTCATAAACAATCCTAAAGTCCTTGTGCTGCATGTATTAGGAGGTTTGCTGAAGGTGTAGCTGTCGGGCAGTGAGGTGTTTGCATCTTTAATAGTCTATGACAGTTTTGCGTTCATTGAACAGTTCACGAGTTCACACTCGCAATAGTTTCAGAACAAAGCATACTTGGTGTGCTGTCCGGGGAGAGGGCTCTGAGCTCGGGGAAGACACCCCAACTCGAGTTGTTCCTCTTACCTGGAAACAGAGAGGAATAGGGATTCGAGCGAAGTATCTAGCCCGGCCCCAGAACGCTCCCCCCGGGATTGTAATGCTTAAGAGGTGAGGTGACGGGGTGGTGGAGAGATGCTAAAGTCGTAAGATGCTGCAGGTAAGACAGCTTTGGTATACATTTTATGGTTATTTTGGGGTTTGGTCAAGAACTGATTGGATAATAGAATAATTGTCAATGACGTATTTGATACTGAAACTTCTGCGCGTGCTCCTCCCGAAATTTGTTTATAAAACATCACTAAGAATGATTAATAAACACATATGAAACAGTCCCTTAAAAGTCACGTATCATCTTCAGTTTCGGGCTCATGCACTCACACTTCTCAAACGATCCGGGAAACGGGACTGGGCACGGTTTGCATAGCATGTGAGTAGGCCCTAACTCTGGTAATTTAGAGTGAGTTAAGAAACTGAGGGACCAGCTGTGGACAATCGTAAGCACGGGATCCTCTCGAAATTAGTTTATAAACGAACTTCACATAAATGGACAATATAATTTTGTCTAATGTAGTCTAAAATTGTTTCAACTTGCATTCAAAGTTTGTCTGAAATCTTTTTTTTGCACTTTTTCCCCAAGAAGGTCACCACGCTGTATATTGTCTGTATATACGCTGTATATAGTCCACCAGACTGATGTCACAAGGGAATGTAAGTATTCTTCATTTTGTCAGCTTCATAGCTAATTCGAACAAATTTAAACGAATATGAGTTCAGTCAAACTTATTTAAAAAAGGCACCAAACCTAAACACTCAACCCAAGTGTCATAGGGAGGTAAGCAAATCATTCTATAATGTGCAAATGAGATCGTACAAATTCATACGAATTATAGCTACTAACCCAAAAAGTTACAAATTGGCGTATTGTTGAATCCACAGTGTTCGTCATATCAACATTATTAAGATCTTCCTTTTTTCAGGAATATTTCATGAAGTGTACTAGAAAAAGGGTTAATTACTGAACGATATGAAGAAGCTCATCAGATTTAGTGAAAATCTTCATCATATGCTCACCAACAGTTGAAGAGATGGCCAGATAACTTATGGTGGTGCAGAAAATGGCCATCAGTGTTCCTCTAGGGATGGCAATCTCCGGTTCCTGAAACATTCACCATCACAGCACTGAACGAATGTCACAAAATATAACGTAAATTTGTTCATTCATGCACTTCTGTTACACAGAGGCCTGTTGCACACAGCCAGTTTGGGTTTTTCCAGAGGTAAGTTTGCATTTAGTTTGAGGAGGTTGAGTTCATTTTAAGGAAAATTATAGATGAGGTTTAGAGGTTTTCGCATCTGATCTTGATTTTATTTAAAGATTGTATATTTAAATAGTTTTGAATGATCACTTAACATTAATAATGTCTTTAAATAATGGCTTTAAAACCTTTGTGAATCTACATTATTAAGTGATTTGCATTGATATAATAATATGTGCATCTCAAATTTTTGCTGCATCAATATTGTTTATTTTTGCCTTGTAAATGTGTTTAAATTCATTATATTTCTGATAATTATATCTCTTAATCTTCAACAGAGAAGTAAATTGTGCTGACTATATTGCAAATATTTAAAATCTGTATTGCAAATATATAAAATATTATGGGCTCTAATTTAACGATCTTGGCGCAAAGTCCAAAGCGCAGGCACAAAAGCATTAAGGGTGTGTCAAACACAATCTCACGGCAATTCGTAACTTTTTGATTTAGTGGCTAATTCGGATGAATTCGTACGATCTAATTCGTATGATTTAGTACGATTTGCTCATCCCCCAATGACGGTTGGGTTTAGGGGTGGGGTTAGGTGCCACGCCTCCTTTTTAAAATCGTACAATTTCGTACGAATGAACTCGTACGAATTCGTACGAATTAGCCACTAAACTGACAAAACGTCAAATACTTATGTTTTCTCGTGAGATCAGGCTGGTGTGTCCGAATCCACTTTTGCTATTTTAAGGACGGAAAAATCCGTTTTGAGCCGTGGCGCATGGTCTAACAGGGTTGAGCTTATTCTCTTAATGAGTTATAGGTGTGTTTTAAGAATAAACCAATCAGAATCTCGTCTTCCATTCCCTTTAAGAGTCAGTCACTAGCAAGAAAACAGTTGAACAGAGCATCTGCAGCGCGAGGATAAAGAACGAGCCTCCTCATTATTTACTTTCACACTCTTCCATGGATAAGGAAACATGTACGCACAGACATCCATTAGCCTATACATAATTAATTACATTTATTAAGCACAAAGGTTTGTTTCTAAACTATTTCTAAATTCAGTTCTAATTTTCAGCAAAGGAATAAATGAACAATAATAATAAAGTGTGTTCAAAAATCTGAGTTATATCATAATACACATGCTGTTCCCCATATGGTCCAAAACCGGTGGGCAAATCTAAGCTTGTTTTTAATAAAACAAATATAAATATGCAGATAATAAATAAGAATAATAATAATAATAATAACATTATACAAAAGCAAATTGTTATGAATAAATTGAAAAAGCCCCCCAAAATGAAGGCATGAAGGCAGTGGTGTTTATATTTATGTAGATAATAATAATTTTTGTATTATTTTAATCCATAAATTCTTTTGCATCTGTAAAGATATTTGCGTATTGCTGTACACCCTGTGTGTATTAAGCAATGTTTAAGCGAGGCGCACAACTAACACACTTTGCGCTGGACCTCCTTTTAGCTGGTCTATTGTGTAGTCTATTTTAGTTCCTCAAAATAGCAATGGGCCAGCAATGCGCCATACCACACCTCCTTTTTTAGACCAGAACGCCTATAGGTCACAAATGAGCGCAAATGCATTTGCTATTTAAACAGCGTGCTGCAACATGTGAAAACGACACTTGCATCAAGCTGAAACTAGCAAACAACTATTGCGTTGCGCCTTGTGCCTCATTGCGCCGGGTGTATGATAGGGCCCTATATCTTTATTAAATCGGACCCTCTCATATGTCTTGGCTGTTTGCTGCTCTCTTGTGTCATGTGATTGGCTGTTTGCTGCACTCGTGTGTTGTGTGATTGGCTGCGCAATCTCTGGGTTAAACACAGAGAGAGCAGGTTTATATCAAGCTTTGTGAAACAGATTAACCTGCTCCTAAACAGACTGGATTTGTTCAGTTTTGTCAAGCGAAAATGAAGAGTTTGTTCAACTTGATTTTGTGAAACAGGCCTTTGGTGATCATAAGTTAGGTTTGATCATGTTTGCTGATGTTTATTACCTTCAGATCTCCTGAGATGTTTGCTCCAGCGAGGATCCCGATGGCGGATGGGAAAAAGATGGCAAACATTCGGAAGAAGTCTCCGTCTGGTCCTCTCCAGTCTGGAAAGAGGTTTTCCACAAAGATCTCGCCTGGGAAACACAAATCAGATATAATTCACAGGAACATTTCTGGAGTGGGTTAAAGAAAAGCTTCAGCTTTAAAAAGTCTAATGTTATTTGTTCATCATTGTACTGCTTTAAACACGAAAGCAGATAATGAATATTTGATTATAAATCATGTACAGTTAAAAACTAAAGTCAAAATTATTAGCTCCTGTAATTTTTTTCCCAAATATTTCCCAAGTGGGGATTTCTTTAAGCACATTTCTAAACATAATAGTTTATATAACTCATTTCTAATAGCTGATTTCATTTATCTTTGCCATGATGACAGTACATAATATTTGACTAGATATTTTTCAAGATACTTCTATTCAGCTTAAAGTGACATTTAAAGGCTTAACTAGGTTAATTTGAGTAAAGTTAGGGTAATTAGACAAATCATTGTATAACACTGGTTTGTTCTGTAGATAATCCAAAACTAATATATATTTACAAAGGGGGCTAATAATAATGACTTGCTGGATATTGCTTGTGCTCGGGCATATGTAAACAAACACTTACTGCGGTAACTGAAGAAACCAATTGACTGCTTCTGCGGTGTCGCTGGAATCACAGAGCCGACAAAATAGTTGGTGAAGGAAACCATGAGGACCAAGAAGAACAGGATCTGAGTCTGTGAGAGGATTAAAACAACACTCCGTGAAGGAAACCGCGCTGTTTATTGATGCTTAGTTTCATAGCAGGTGTATTATGAGCCTCTAGTGGTGTGAGCGGGAACTGCAGAGAGCAAACTAATATAATCAATGGGCTATGTACATACAGGCCTCCGTGCTGAAAAATCCATCTTAAACCAGCCTAAGCTGGTTTTAGCTGGTTGACCAGGCTGGTTTTAGAGGGGTTTTGGCCATTTCCAGGCTGGTTTCCAGCCTGGTCTTAGCTGGTCGGGCTGGAAAATGACCAGCTAAAACCACCTTGACCAGCCTGGTTTAAGCTGGACATAGCTGGTTTTGGCTGGGCTCCCAGCCTGGTTAGGCTGGTCAAGCTGGTTTTAGCTGGTCATCTTCCAGCATGACCAGCTAAGACCAGGCTGGAAATAGCTGGAAACCAGCCTGGAAATGACCAAAACCCCTCTAAAACCAGCCTGGTCAACCAGCTAAAACCAGCTAACCAGCCTAGGCTGGTTTAAGGTGTTTTTTTCAGCAGGGGGGACTTTTAGTTTGAAATAAATTTGTTTAAAATCAATGATCTTCACTGCCTAATTGAGATCTAATACACAGTGGGTGTCAGACAAGAAATTGTGAATGCGTTTAAATGGCATTTCATATAGTTTTACACTTGAACATCTAATTAAATTAAAAGTCTATGTAAATGACTATATTTTAATTAAATTACATTATCGTTGCTTTAAAAATAACCTTATTAAATTAATAATTGTCCAATTAATCACTGTAAATTTATTTGTGGCTGAAAAACAATTGTGTGCATCACATTAAATATAAAATGATCTATTTCTAATAAAAGTTCAGTTGAAATAATACTGTGAGAGTACTGACAAACACTGTGGACACATACACTTGTCAATCTGTATATTTGCATTCACTACTTACTTATGTTTTTAGAATATATTTACTATCTGATTTTTGTCCTGTCTCTGTAATTCTGTTGCACTGTAGAAACCCTGTCACGAAAACAAATTCCTCATATGTGCATACATACCTGGCAATAAAGCTCTTTCTAATTCTGATTCTGAAAATTGGGTTTAACATAAAATTGGGTAAAATCATACTTACCAACACTCCCGTTTTTCCCGGGAGTCTCACGTATTTCCGACCCATCTCCCACCACCCTCCCGTTTTGTTATTTCTTCCAGAAAAGTCCCATAATTTCAACCATCCCCAACCTACCACCACATACATCTCCACACCCCCAGTCCCCAGCATTTTGGTACGGTCTGTAAAACCCCCGAGGCGCCAACATTGGTATAGGATCTGATCGCATCAGCCGCCCGAAACATGCTTCATACAGTTACTAACACCACAGTACACAGTACCCGATTCTCAACAGTGTTATTCAGACACCTCTCCCCCGAACCTAACCCCCCTGGTCTCCCGGATTTTCAGGGACAAATGTTGGCAGGTATGGGTAAAATATGGACAAATTAAATCAATGTGTTAAAGTTGGGCTATACGTTTATTTCAGCTTAACCCAGAGGATTGTTTTGTCCATATTTTACACAAACTTGGGTTAAAATATCCCAGCATAAACTTCAATATAAAATAATTAATCGTTAAAAAAGTATTGTATATTAAATTATTAAAAACTTGACCATTTAAAAGTGTAAAAACAAAATATTTAAAAGATTTCGATCCACAATTGATGAGTTTTATATGTCATGTGATTCTGACACATAAAATACAGTTACACTGAATAACCTTTATGGCTGTCTTTTGATAAAAAATACTTGATAGTCACTATTATTATAATTACCGTATTTTCCGCACTATAAGGCGCACCTAAAAGCCTTAAATTTTGTTATAAAACGGCCATGCGCCTAATAATCCGGTGCGCTTTATGTGTGCACAGAGTTTAAAAATCTGTAAAAATGTTGTTGTGTGATTTCGGAAAGCGCTCCGCTTGATTGGCTGTCGGAGCATTTCCCACCGACACAGAGACGTAAAACGTACACTCCGTTCGCAGCAGCAATAAACCAATCAAAACAGGGCGTTTAAAGTGAAGTTGCGAGCTGCGTGGGAGCAATGGATGACAGACGGCGAACACACTTTTACTAAGACTGGTAGGCAGCGCCGGGCGAGTTACGCCACCATATGTGAATGGATTGTGGATGCCTGGGCTAAGGTGTCTGCTTTAACTGTTGTCCGAGCTTTCGCAAAAGCCGGCATCATTGCTGAACAGCCACCCGGCAATGAGACTGACTCAGACAATGATGAGAGAGAACCCGGCGTGTTTGATGACGAAACTGCCCAGCTGTTCAATTCAGACACAGAAGATGAGGACTTTGATGGATTTGTGGGAGAAGACTGATTAAAAAATAATGTAAGTGTATTGTTAAATAGTACAATAAAGTTCAACTAAACTATGTTAACTGTTTTGCTTCCATTACCTTTTTTTTTGACAGACAGTGTATTTTAGCGTGCGCCTTATAATACAGTTAAGTACAGAAATAGACCCCGTAATTGAGACTGCGTCTTATAATCCGGTGCGCCTTATAGTGCGGAAAATACGGTACTATTATTATTCATTTTAAATTATATATTAAATATTCTAAAGCCTGGAACAAAAATATTAAGCCATATTACACCCTAAAACATAAATGATTCACAAGCAGATTAAATTAATAATATTTCCAAAGCCTGGTAACTGTTACTGTGTTGTGAAATACTGTGTATTTTCAGGAACGTACCTTAGATTCCCACTCCATCCCAGCCAATGAGATAAGCAGCAGCGCGGTGACAGTGATGGATCCTATAATTCGGACATCGTTGACTGAATCCACCATTTGAGAGTTATTCTCCTGTAACATTGGAAACATACATCATATCACATTCAGCAAAACATTCTGAAACAAAAAACAACAGTGTTCGGCAGAATCACTCTTACAACGAGGAGATCTCTGACCGTCTCCGAAAACCCCACTGTGTTGAGCGCACAGGCAAGAGCGTTAGCGAAAGAAAACACCACACCGATGGGCCCTCCAAGCTCTGGTCCTAGAGTTCGGGAGATCATGAAGTACGCGCCACCTGACGGAAAACACATGAAGAGAGAAATATGAAGACTGGACAATGAAATGAACTGCCCAGCCTCATTGGAAATATGTGGTAAAATATGTTGCTCCAGGTACGTTTTGTTGAACGTTTCAGGTGTCAAATGCACTAGAAGACAATGTTTACATTTTTGGGAATATGAAATACATTACTTAGTATACTTTTTTGTTGTACATTTCAGATGACAAATCCACTGGAGGGCGCTGTTTACACTTTTACAAATATTAAACACATTATTAAGGGTACATTTTGTTGTACATTTTAGATGACAAATCCACTGGAGGGCGCTGTTTACACTTTTGCAAATATTAAACACATAATTAGGGGTGCATTTTGTTGCATGTTTCAGATGACAAATCCACTGGAGGGCACGTTTTATATTTTTGTAAAAATTAAATACATCACTTATGGTATGTTTTGTTGTATGTTTGACGTCAAATCCATTAAAGGGTGCTCTTTACATTTTTGCGAATTTGAAATATGTTACTTATGGTACGTTTTGTTGTACATTTTAGATGACAAATCCACTGAAGGGCACTGTTTACATTTTAATGATTAGGAAATATGTTGCTTAGGGTACTTTTACTGCATGTTTCAGATGTCAAATCCACTAGAGGGTGCTGTTTACATTTTTACGAATTTGAAATATGTTACGTTTTGTTGAAAGTTTCAGGTGTCAGATCAACTGGAGGACAATGTTTGCATTTTTGAAATATGAAATACATGACAGTCGCTGCATCCAAAACCCCATACTTCCATACTATACAGTACGCTAAAATTAGTATGTCCGAACTCATAGAATTGGAAAATCAGTATGCGAGAAGTACCCGGATTACTTCCGTCGAGATTCTGAAGTACGCATCCCATGCTCGCTGTGCTATCCCATGATGCCCCGCGAGAGAATTCATGAATGGAAGTGAAGCGACTGACGCAGGTAGGTCACGTGACCATGACAAAATGGCGGATGTAATACGTCCGAATTCCATTCATACTGTATAGAACACACTTTTCTAACAGCCGAGTAGTATGTTTTAATTCAAATACAGTACCTACTGAGTAGTAGGCCGTTTCGGATGCAGTTTTAGTGTACATTTTGTTGCACATTTTAATGACAAATCCACTGCAGGTCATTGTTTACACTTGCAAATATTAAACACATTACTTAGGGTACATTTTGTTTTAAAATTCAGGTGTCAAATCTACTGAAGGGCACCGTTTACATTTTTATGAATAGGAAATATGTTATTTAGGGTACATTTTATTTTATGTTTCAGATGACAAATCCACTGGAGCAGGGGTGTCCAAACAGTCCTGGAGGGCCGGTGTCCTGGAAAGTTTAGCTCCAACCCTAATCAAACACACCTGAATCATCTAATCAAGCTCTTACTAGATATACTAGAAACTTCCTGACAGGTGTGTTAAGCAAGTTGGATCCAAACTGGGATCGAACCGGCGACCTTCCGCATGGGAGTCGGTTGCTCTAACAAGGAGGCCAAAGACCATGGCCTCTAGCGTCTGAAGCTAGAGCACCTTTAGAGGTCAGAGGAGTAAGGTTTACCTGCACAGCACCTACTAGCTGGCCTCCGTTACACTCACCCCCCTAATACTCACTCCCATCCGGGTCACGGCACCAATGTAACCCTGCCGGCCCTACGCCACCCAACTCACTCCGAGCTGGTATCAAACCGGCGACCTTCCACATGGGAGTGGGTTGCTCTACCAAGGAGTTTAAAGACCATGGCCTCTAGCGTCTGTCACTAAAGCACCTTCAGAGGTGAGAGTGAGCACTTACTGCACAGCACTTACTAGCTGGCCTCCGTTACACCTGCACTAGAGAGCGCTGTCTACATTTGAAATACCTTACCTAGGGTATACATTTTTTTTAAATTCAGATGTCAAATCTCCTGGAGGGCGCTGTTTACATTTTTATGAATAGGAAATATGTTACTTAGGGTACTTTTATTACACATTTCAGTGGACAAATCCACTAGAGGGTGCAACATTTTGCAAATCTGAAATACGTTACTTGGGGTGCATTTTGTTTTAAGTTTCAAAAGCCAAATCCACGTGAGGCTGCTGTTTTTCTGCTGTTTTCATATTTGTGAATCTGAAATTCATTACATAGAGTACAATTATTTGTATGTTTCAAATGACAAATCCTCTAAAGTGCGTTGTTTACATTTATATGAATATGAAATACTTTACTTAGGGTACATTTTGTTGTAATTTTCAGATACACTTCCTTCTTGTACATGACTAGGAGATGACGGCACTTGTCGTACAGATCAGCTAGCAAACTACTGGCACTAACCTTTCCCTATACCCAACCAATAGTGTTTTCCAGACGTAAGAGAAAAGTGCACTACGGCACATACTTTACCTTGATTTGACATTGCTTTTATATTTTCTGGAAGTTTACTTCACCAGGCTAAATTCAGAGTAGCAAAGTACAACACTACAAAGTGAGACACAAGAAGATATAGAAGAAGCAAACATATTCATTACAAATCATAGACACTAGTATGTTGATTTGTGGTGTTTATTTGGTGTGGTGCAAAAAATATAATCCTTAATTCATTAACAATATGTACCTGTAAATATCATTAGTGTAAAAGGGAACAAAGGGTATTGTCATTATACTGCCCCCTACTATTACTATTACTATAGTTGTTTTGGTACTACAGCAACTATAGAAGTAACACAACCGATCAGTTACTATAGTTGTTGTTACCATAGCAACTGTATAATTACCACAACAGATTGGCTGCGTCCGAAACCGCCTACTACTCAGCAGGTACTGCAATTGAATTTAAATGTACTACTCTGCTATTATAAAAGTGCATTCTATATAGTATGAATGGAAGAAGTATAAACGGAATTCGGACATATTATATGCGCCATTTTGTCATGGTCACAAACCCGGAAAGTTTAACTCCAACCCTAATCATCTAATCAAGCTCTTACTAGATATACTGGAAACTTCCTGACAGGTGTGTTAGGCAAGTTGGAGCTAATCTCAGCAGGACATCGGCCCTCCAGGACCGAGTTTGGACACCCCTGTGTAACCCCGCCTGGTTCTACACTACCCAACCCGCTCCGAGCTGGGATCGAACCAGCGACCTTCCACATGGAAGTCGGTTGCTCTAGGAGGCTAAAGACCATGGCCTCTAGCGTCTGTCGCTAGAGCACATTTAGAGGTCAGAGGAGTGAGGTTTATCTGCACAGCACCTACTAGCTGGCCTCCGTTACACTCACCCCATAATACTCACTCCCATCCGGGTCACGGCACCAATGTAACCCTGCCGGTCCTACGCCACCCAACTCGCTCTTAACTGGTATCAAACCGGGGACCTTCCACATGGGAGTGGGTTGCTCTGGTCACATGACCTACCCGCATCAGTTGCATCGCTTTATTCCCATTCATAATTCTCTCGCGGGGCATCATGGGATAGCACAGCATGCATGGGATGCACACTTCAGTATCGCCGCAAGTAGTAGATCATCTGGGTACTTCTAATTTTCGAATTCTATGAATTCGGACATACTGCTCGGCTCACGTAGTGATTTTAGTGTACTGTATAGTATTGAAGTATGCGGTTTCAGACTCTATTTAAGTACTTTACTAGGAGGATGACTTAAAGACACTATAGTTCATTCATTCATTTATTTTCCTTCAGCTTAGTCTCTTATTGATCAGAGGTCGCCACAACTTAATGATCCGACAGCTTATCCAGCATATGTTTTACACAGCAAATGCCCTCCAGCTGCAACCCAGTACTGGGAAACACCCATAAAATCTCACATTCACACTCATACACTATGACCAATTTAGCTTATTCAATTCCCCTACAGCGCATGTGTTTGAACTGCGACCGGTGCACTAAGAGGAAACCCACGCCAACACGGGGAGAACGTGGAAACTCCACACAGAAATGCCAACTGGTCCAGCCGAGACTTGAACCAGTGACCTTGCTGTGAGGCAACAGTGCTAACCACTGAGCCAACACTATAGTTTGCACTATAAAATACTATAAGACAGGGCATTGATAATGCAGATAAAGCACACATTAGCCTAGCTATATGCTATTCAGTGCATTAAGCTAAAGCATATTTTTCCATACAGTAATATAAATTAATTTCCCAGTGATGGGTTGCAGCTAGAAGGGCATTTGCTGTGTAAAACATGTGCTGGATAAGTTGGCGGTTCATTCCACTGTGGCGACCTTGGATTAATAAAGGAACTAAGCTGAAAGATAATGAATGAATGATTGAATATAAATAAAAAAGAAAATATGGTCTTTCCAAAATGTATAGATCATGTAAATCCCCACATGTATCGCACAGCAAGCCTGTACAGCACATCTTACGTCATATCAAAATCAGTGAAGGGCAATAAACAGAACAAATTCAACGTGAGCACATCGATACTGAAAATCAGTGCAATCAGATCAGCTTTAACTCAAGTAACTCACCAGAAGAGACTCTCCCATTGGTGGAAATGGCAGATACAGACAGCGCCGTGATGGACGTCACAAGGACAGACATCAGTATAATTAACCACGTCAGAACTAAAATAGAGAGAAAGAAAAGGGACACGGTGTCAGTGCAGAGCTCCAGCTGACAGAACAGACACAACAAGCGAGATAAGCCGCCATCTGAGATTACACACTTCTTCTGGGAAGTACTCCTATAAAAAAAGTTTTTGACATGGAAATTTCTTGAGCAACGTTATCTTTCCCTGTGGTTTTTTTAAGGAAGCTGTATTATTGCATTGCACAAAGGCTTTTTCCCCAACTACAATGAAAAAGTAACCATTTTATGATATGGTTTCTTAAGACCCAAGGTGATTTTTACATGGGTTTTTTATTTCTCTTTGCTATTTGGGCTTATTGGAACATAATTAGAATAAAAATATAACTATCATCTTTTAATATGATGTACTATTAGAGAAAAATGATGTCCATATATGTAGACTCATGGCCAAATTTACATAAAACACTGTTTCCTGACTGATTTTTAATGCATATTTAACATATACATATATATATATATATATATATATATATATATATATATATATATATATATATATATATATATATATTTATTATTATTATTATTATTATTATTTAGTAATTTTTTTTTTACTTGCTTTGACTATCAGAGAGTAAAAACAACATTTTTGCCCATAGGCGGAGGGTGAACAAACTCCAGGGTAAGGCTAATATATGCGCTGCCCTTTAATGGATTTAAAAAGACTTGCGACCGACCAAGAAGAGGTTTTAACAAAAGCACCGCCTATCAAAAAAGGTCTATTATATTCAACATGCACATTAAATTATTTTATTAAACTCTCCCACTGATCTATACTACCAGTCAAAAGTTTGGGGTCAGTTTATTTATTTATTTTTTATTATTACTTTTATTTAAAAATCTAATTAAAATTATTCTGTTCATCAAGGTGGCATTTATTAAATATTAAAATTTGATAAATACTTCTTTTAATCATCAAATAATTAAAATAATATTAAATAATTATTACTACTTGTTGCTTTTATTACTATTACCAGTAATAACTTTATTACTCTTAATAAGAGCGATTTCTGAAGGATCGCGTGACTCTGAAGACAGAAGTAATACTTGGGCGGCCGCCTAGGTCACCTCTGGATGCGCCGGCCCCGAGAATATGAAATCATTCTCTTTTCACGAGGCCAATCGAAAACCAAACTTGTAATTCAGCAATAAATATTTGACCTTTAAAATATAAAACGACAAACGATTGCCTAAACAAGATTACTACACTATAGGCTATAGACTAATGTTACAATGAAACTACCAATTTTAAGCTGAAAACAAATGAAACCAGAATAATATATAATATCTCTCTCGTAATACTCATGTGTCGTTTTATTACTGATGTCCTCGACCAGCAAAACAAAATAGTCCGCTGGCCAGCACTTTTGGTTTGGTTTTCAGAGCAGCTGTTAACTCCAGTAATAAACAGCGCTCATCAGTGCAACGTGCGGGGTTGGACAGTACCATTTTTGTGCGGAGGGGGACTTTAAATTTGATTGACAAACTTACAATAGCTTAAGTGTTGAGTTAATCATCAATATTAAATTACATTCATATTACGCCTTACACCTGTTACATGTTTTCAATGCATTTTTTCTTTGCTGCTATCTCCGTGCTAAAAGCCTTCCCCAGCCTTACACATGCTCCGCCTATGTTTTTGCCCATTTTGGACAGTTAAAAATAGAGTTTGGGACATTTCATATGCTTCAAAACCGTTGCAGGATGACGTTGTATGTCTGTAACAAAGTACAAAACATTCAAAGTATATTAAATAGCCACTTAAGAGCTAAAATGTGCCGTCCACATATGTGGAATCTAAAACCCTAGGAGGTTAAAGGGGGGCCTATTATGCAAAATTATAAGGGGTTTAAACACAGTTGTGCGTCAGCAGTGTGTGAATACAACCCGCCTCTATTGTTAAAAATGTATTAATGACACAGATAATGACATTCCCCTTTTGAGCTTTTGAGCCGCCTGAGCTCCAGACAGTCAGCAGGTGCTTTGAGCACAGCTCCCCAGATGAATGCAGCACACTTCGGACAGTTCATCAAGGATCTACTGCTGGACCTAATCTCATTATAGTTGTTAAATGTGATATTTAATTCATCTCGTCTCTATCTAACGACTCTTTGGTCATCTGAATCTATTACTTGTTCTCAGGTAACGCAATTTGGCTCAGCACAAAGATCAGTTAATATATTAAATAATGTAACCACTATACTGATTCTGCACAGCTGACTGATTGCTTGCCTTTATTTTCTATATTATATAAGCTTATTGTACATGATACTTTTATAATAACAATTATTGATTACTAAAACTGATATTCAGCAAAAGAGAGGGTATGTTTCTTATTTTCAATGAGAATGAAAGGAGGCAGTGATGTTATAAGCTCCAATATGTTATAAATATGCACACAGTGAAGATGACGGTCATATAAATATGGAGCTACACCATGCCTTGACATTATTTGGTGTCTGTTCAGTTGTTAATATCTAAATAGGCAGTTCCTCATCATGTTTTCATTTTATTGTTACTATCAGGGGCGTTGCTAGACATAAAGCTCTACTGGGGCACAGCACAATCTCCAGAAAAAAATAAAATAAATAAATAAATAAATAAATATATATATATATATATATATATATATATATATATATATATATATATATATATATATATATATATATATATATGTAAATAAATATCAGTACTGTTGTTGTTATTCAATTATTATTCTAAATACATAACGGAAATTAATCCTAAATGTAACTGGAAAACTATCTTAAGAAATCTTTTGCATCAATATTAATTTTATAAGAATGAAATTCTACAGACAATTCAATAGAATACAAACAAGATGTTTTGAATTATCTGTTGTGTGTTGTCTCAAGGCCGAGAATTAGGTTTATTAAGTCTAACCTCCCTGACTTCATCCCTCCTTTCTGCTTCATACCAAAAAAAAACCTATCAGGAGCCATGCAGTATAAATCAGATCACCATCATATTATTTAAACATTGTTTTGTCGACTTGTAAAACTCACTGCATGCCTGTTTTACAATGCATGAGCAGCGCGGCTATTTTTTCGGCGTGCATGTTCACAACCGGACCGGGAGCAGAGCGGCACGTCAGCACCAAGCAGAAGCGGTGTGCGTGATGCGTGCGGCGGCGCAGGTTTTTTTCTGCGCACATGCTGCATTTGTTCTTTGATTAAACTACATTGCTTTCATCAGAGTTGGTTCGGTTGCACATAGAGAAGAACGGCTTTATTCTGGGATTACCACTCTTAATAAATACACTTGCATATAAAGTAAGTCGTATCTCAAAGCATTTACTGGGGCACTGGCGATTTATACTGGGGCACATGCCCCAGTAAACGGGGTCTAGCGATGCCCCTGGTTACTATAATGAAACAACATAGATAGGGTGATGTGAATGAGGTTATAAAGTCTATTTGAAGATTTACCCAACGTGTCCTAGGGAGTTTGTTTTCCATATCAAATTGATGAAGTCTGAACTTGGATGCAAGACTGAACTTGATATTGAGAGGCCTGTCAGGCCTCCGTTTTCAGATATCTCTTTTTCCCCATCCTGACACTGAAGCAGAGTTTTAAAACCAAAACGGCCTCTTCAGCGTTTTCAAAACGCATAATTGCTGCAAAACGTATGTGTTTGTTAAACGTGTAAGTTAAACGTATTAGTGTAAACGTGGCCTAATATTAAGAATCTTATAAATGTTTTAGATGAAGCACAAATGAACAGCGGAGTCATATAAATGGTCTTCTATTGACGCACTTCTTCGAACTTTTCCACAGAGAAAACACTAATCTTGTTTCGAATCTGCCACTATGCTGACACGCAGGTATTTATAGCTCCGCCCTCTATTGAAAAGAGCACAATCTCATGTGAATTTAAAGCAACAGTCACCAAACGGGCACAATTTGATTTAACGCCTAAAAGAAGCAGTTTCAGAGTTATAAAACATTATCTGTGTGCTATAATTGGAGAGTTACAGTGGAGATGATAGTGCTGCTCTCCCCCTGCTCTCCCCCCACTGAGCATCATGGACAGCATTGTGGCAGCAGTGGAGTCATTCAGGTTCCTGGGCACCACCATCTCTCAGGACCTGAAGTGGGACACTCACATTGACTCCATTGTCAAAAAAGCTCAACAGAGGCTGTACTTTCTTCGTCAGCTGAGGAAGTTTAACCTCCCAAAGGAGCTGCTGAAACAGTTCCACACCTCCATCATTGAATCAGTCATCTGCACATCAATAACTGTCTGGTTTAGCTCAGCTACTAAATACGATCTCCAAAGACTACATCGAATAGTTTGGACTGCTGAGCAAATCACTGGTACAACCCTTCCTACTCCCCAAGAACTGTACTTATCCAGAGCAAGCAGAAGGGCTGCCAAAATCACTCTGGACCCCTCACACCCAGCACACTGCCTTTTTGAACTTTTACCTTCTGGTCGACGCTACAGAGCACTGCGCACCAGAACAGCCCGACACAGAAACAGTTTCTTCCCTCAGGCAATCCATCTCATGAACACTTGATGATAATTATTGTTGAACCAACATCACTACTGCTATACACTTTTATACACATATACACTTATTTAACAACACACTTTACATGCCAATTTGCACATAACAGCTGCACATATAACGCTGTATATAGTAATAAACACGTACATACACTTGTCAATCTGTATATTTGCACTCACTACTTACTTCTATTTTTTTAAATATATTTATTATCTGTTTTTTGTCCTGTCTCTGTAATCCTGTTGCACTGTAGAAGCTCTGTCACCAAAACAAATTCCTCATATGTGTGAACATACCTGGCAATAAAGCTCTTTCTGATTCTGATTCTGATTTTGAGCTGATACTTCACAGACACACACACACACATACACACACACTGGAGATTTGTTTTATATCTTGTAAAAAGGAGCATAATAGCTCCTCTTTGAATAATGAAAATGCTCACGGATTCCTGCTTGAGATGTGATCCAGGACAAGCGCAGGAACAGAATGACGCCCCAGATATTCAGCATACAGCGAATCTGAAACACAACAGCGGAACTGCTTTGTTAATACAATAATTTGTAGACATAACTGTGTTTGTTTTTGTGTTGTTTCTCACCATGACCCCAGTGACCCATCCGAAGCGAACGGGCTCAGACTTCTTTGCAGTTTCTCCATTTTCCTCAGACTTGTTTTCAGTCTCTTGTAGCGCTGTAATGCTTCCCGCGCAGGAGTCGCCTGAGTTAACGCCGCATTCGCCATTCTAGCAAACACACGCATATTTAAATCCATTAACAAATATACTTAGCACACTCAGAGAAACTCGAACGTCACATCACAACCAGAGTCAGCGTTTCTACACAATCTAACCCATTTACTTTTTGATTATGCCATTTAAAGTACATTTTTCTAACCTGTTTAAATACGTGTTTGAAAACGTGTTTTTTTTTACGTGAAAGCTATCCCACATGAAAAATAAAAGCTAAAATAATTTATAGTCTAAATACGACAGTGTTTTTGAACAGTATATTATACTGTAGGCAGTTCATTCCACTGTGGCAACCCCAGATTAATAAAGGGACTAAGCCGAAAAGAAAATGAATGAATGAATATTATACTGTATATTGTAGTATTAACTATAGCTAAGTATAACTATAGCAAACTGATAAACTGTAATAAATACTGTAGCATAATTTAGGTTTTACTACAGTAAACTGTGGTGTACTACAAGCTATACAGTTGAAGTCAGAATTATTAGTCCCCCTGTTTGTTTTTTTCCCAATTTTGGTATGACATTAAATAAAATGATCATTTTCTTTTCGCCTTTATTAATCAGGGGTCGCCACAGCGGTATGAACCGCCAACTTATCCAGCATATGTATTTATGCAGCGGATGTTTTTATATTTAAGTATATATATAAATATATATTAAGTTATATTTAAGTATATTTAACTGAAGTTATATTTGACTAGATATTTTTTAAGACACTAGTATTCATCTTAAAGAGACATCTAAAGGCTTAACTAGGTTAATTAGGTTAACTAGGCAGGTTAGGGTAATTAGGCAAGTTATTGTGTAACGATGGTTTGTTCTGTAGACTATCGAAAAAATATATAGCTTAAAGAGGCTAATAATATTGACCCTAAAATGGTGTTTAAAAAATTTAAAACTGCTTTCATTCTAGTCGAAATAAAACAAATAAGACTTTCTCCAGAAGAAAAAATATTATCAGACATACTGTGAACATTTCCTTGCATGAAATATTTAAAAAAAAATCAAAGGGAGGCTAATAATTCTGACTTTAACTGTATTTGGGGAATGTTTTGCTTTACTTGTCCAAAACCTGTATAATTTCTTTATTTACGTTGAACGCAAATGAAAGAAGAGATTTTGAGGAATGTGGGAAAACGGTTAGCATTGACTTCCATTATTTTTCTTTCTATGGATGTCAGTGATTACTACTTTCCAACATTTTTCAAAATATCTTCTTTTGTCATCGACAGAAAAAGGAAATGTTTAAAGCCTGGTTTATACTTCTGCGTCGAGTGATCGGCGTGACCCACGGCGCATGCAACGCGCGTAGTCGTGCATTTATACTTCTGCGTGCTGTTTGAGTTGCTCTGCAATAACATTTCTGAAACGCTAGTTGGCAGTAGGTGTTTATGTTCCTCTGTGTCGAGTTTCTTCGCTGGTGTTTTGTTTTTTCTGAATGCTACTGAATGCTAAGTGGCTCAAACTCACTCATTCAGAGGTAGGAACTGGCGGACGTGCAACAACTTTAATCATAAGGTAAACACAAAACAACAGTTTCCATCTACAGCTCCTTTACGGGACTCGACACTTGTAAACACATGCTACATCAGGCTCGCATGGCTCTCACCTAGCCGACCAACCACAGAGCTTGCACTACGCGCTGTTGCGACGTCTAGTTAAATGTTTTGAGAGGTGCGCGACAGCGTGGCCGTCGGCCACGGTGAGGGCTATGGGTCAACGCATAGGTTGCGCTGTAGCATACGCAGGCACTTGATACAAAAGTATAAATTAGCCTTAAAGGTTTAAAACCACATGATATTGAATAAGTAATGAGTAAATTACTACTTTTGGATGACCTATCGCTTTAAAATCAGAATTAAATGGAAATTACGATTGTGCTTTTTCCACAATTGTGAAATACATCCACTTGAAACCGTCCATCTTTGAATGAGAAGCATTATTTGCCTGATTTTATTCTTTGGGAACTGATTGTGTCGTTCAAAGATAGCACTGATAAAGCACTGATAGCTCTGCCTTAAATGACTGATAACCCCACCTTAAAATTAGCCCCGCCCCAAATTAATGATAGGCCCCCTTTAAAATAAGCTCCACCCCAAAAGACTGATAGCTCCAGCCGAATGGAATGTTAACTCCGCCCTAAAGGCATTCCATGTGACCAGAAGTGAAGAAATGTCATTTCAAGGGGGGGGGGTAACGTTACGGTATTTAATTCAAGTTTATTAGGCTAAATTAATTTTCACAAATAATGAAGTGCACAGATACATCGTTTATAACAAGAATTACTATATACATATAAATGTTTTGCGTTGTGAAAATATTCAACATGCTTACTGTCAAATTAACGAAGATCTTCCTAATTTGCTTGTGTCTTTTGTAATTGCTTGAACTTTCTTAAATTGCAGCCTGTTAAGCTTTCTTGACTACCATACAATCTCCTCTAATGTACCTGAACTAGCGAGGTGGCGCTGTTGAAAACAAAATGTGTGTGTCAGAAATGCATTGCTGAATCTGCATGCTCTGGTCCAGTATTCAGTGATTGTTACAACAGACTCACATCGTAGACTTTGCGCAGCGTCTCGAGGGATGGCCGGCTGCGGCGGATGCGCCCTGTGGCGGTGGCGTTGGCATAAAACTCCAGATGTGGCATTGCGTCGATGGTGCTGTATATGGAGGGTCGTCTGCTGTCCTGTCGTGAGTTCAGAACTTCAGATGATCTCCGTGTGGGTGAATCCACAGTGATGACTGTATCGATGCCATTACTGTAAGAGGAGTAATGTGGAGGAGCCTCCTCACTGCCCGAAAAATGGCCTGAGGGCAGGTTGTCTGTGCTCGACAGCCCACGCTTGGAGAAGCGGTGACCCATTTGTTCCTGAAGTTTAAAACAGCAGCCTATTCTGCAAACAAAAAACAAAAGCAAATGGTTTTGTTTTGTCTTGTTTTGTGTTAATCTTATACAGCCTACACTGTCATTTGGTTTTTAAGTACGTTTTTTAAGAAATGTAAAAAATGTCATGGCAGATAATCTATTTTCTGAATACAAAAAAAAGTTTAGCAATTTTATACTTAGTTTCTTTTGAAATGTACAATCAATCAATCAATTAATCAATTAATCAATCAATCAATCAATCAAAACAATCAATGAGTCAATCATTAATTCACTCAATCAT